>NC_058132.1:245970648-245986367 GCF_016433145.1 Gracilinanus agilis
CCCCCCCCCCCTGCTTATTTCTTTTAATTAAATCTTTTATAACTTGAATTTTGTCTGAAAGCATAAATGCTACTCCTGCTTTTTTTATATCAGCTGAAGTATAATAATTCTACTCCAGGCTTTTATTTTTTCTGTATGAATGTCTCTCTACCACAAAAAACAATGGAGGATAAGATTGTGGGAAGGTGACTAAATAAAGCGGGAAAGTTCCTTGTTCTTCCAAACTCTCCTCTAAATAACTTAAAATAATGACTTGAATTGAATTTTTGAATGGCAAAAATAACAAAAAGTTGGGGCAAATCAGTCATTTAGCCTAAGATGACTTACAATTGGGAAATACTTAACAAAATCAATAAAAATACAACAAAACATAGAAAACATTACATTTTAAGAACAAAGTAAATGTGTGGTCACAGCTATCTTTGTGTGCCATTTGATGGTTTTTTGAGATGTGACTGCTGTAGAAAACAATAACTATGGAACAAATAGCAGAGTGACTCTAGGATTTGAGTTAGGAAAACTTAAATTCATATCTTGCCCTAGATCAGTGATGGGTAAACCATGGCTGGAGGGCCAGATGGGGGTGGGTGGCGGTGGTGGTGGGGGCCTGAAATGTTCTATCCAGCAGTGCAACATTATTTCTAATCTGATGAATACAACGAGTAGGATGCAATACAATGAAACTTCTAAAGAGTTGCCTTAGAAACAGACTGACAGATGAGCATTTCCTTTCCTTAGGCCCCCTCTTTAAAAAGTTTGCCCATGACTGCTCTAGATACTTTTAGCTGTGTGATCTTGAACAAGTCACTTACCTGCTTTCAGCCTCAGTTTCTTAAACCATAAATAAAAGGGGATTGGTCTTAGACTTCTTAATCTGTGATCTTGTAAATAAAATGTCTACTTCAATCACAAATAGTATAGTTATTTTTACATTTTAAAATTAAACTATTAATAGTTTCTAGATAAAATATGGGTGGGAGAGACTGAAAACTGTTATGATTTTGAGGGTCTAGCCATTCTTACTTTAGATAGTCTCCTTCTCTTGCCCATGTTTCCCATTTTTTCTCCTTTTATGGTACCTCCATATCTGGAATCTTTCTTGCTAGAAAATTTTAACTGTCTTCCTAATGGGGGCCTACTAACTAAGACTTTAAAAGAGGGAAACCAATTAGGCACAATGGGGGAATAGCCCATCCCACCCTATAAAACCTTGATCTCTCTTTACTTTTCCCAAACTACCTTTTTGGCCTTCCAACTCTGAGTTCAAGATTATTCACTCAGTTCAGCACGCTGAGGAATGCTCCTGGTTGGCCAAATTAAAGATATATATCCTATTCTTTTGGAGGTCCAGTTGAATCCTGTCTCTTTGCTGAATATAATCCTGAAGAATCTTTGTTTCCCTTCTAGCTCTCAGTTTTCTCATCTGTAAAATGAAGGCGGAGTAGATGACCTCTGAGGTCCCTTCCAGCCTGTCAAGATTTGTGATCCTCATCTTTTCTTATCCCTTCTCTGGGTATCTTAAGTTAAGCATCTTCCCTTGTGGAGCAACAATCAGCCCCATTTATTATCAGGTTTGTTTCTTCTGTGGAAATTTAAATTCCCCTAAATAGCTATGGTGTACTGGTATAGTTAAAGACAAATCATAATTTAAAAGTGCATTGATAATTTACCTCAGCATCACTAAATCTTAGATTATCCTTATCAAGATTGAGGAGTTGCTTAAAAAATGTAGATGAGAGCTGTGTTCCAGTTCAGTCTTTTTAATATAAAGAAATAAATGAGCAAAATCCTACCTTGGAACTTTTAACTATGTTTTTAATCACACAGCAGCTATTCAGCTGAGTAATAGTCTACTCTGTGTTTTATATAAGCAACATTTTTTTTTAAATTGAGTGTTTTGGAGAGTACAGGACTATGACGAGGGAGAAAGACCCTCCTTGCAGCAGGGCTAGCTTGTAGATTTGTTTCGAGTGCTTTTCAAAGAGAACTGAACTCCTGCCTGTTTGTATGTACACATATGATAATCAGCTGTTTCTGGCAAAAGGCTATTGAAATAACAACAGCAGCAATAATAGGAAACTGTATAGAACATTTTAAAGTTTGCAAAATGCTTCACATAAATTATTTAATTTGATCTCAAATGAAGAAAAAACTATATATGAGCAACAATGTTATCAGAGGAATTTCCTGGGCATGATTCAAGCAAGTGTGACTTCTTGCTGTGTGATAGGTGCTACATTTTACAAAAGTATTTTCTTCATCCAGCCCTAGTCTTTGGAACCAAGTATAGAAATATCTTAAGGGCTATATTGTGGGTTCTATTGGTGATTGTTAACTCTCATGCACACACACACAGACTTCTCATCATAATTAGAACAACTTGGTCATCTACTACCCATCATCTCAGTTCTTCATATGTCTTCCCTTTTACCTAAAGGACAGCAAGATATAGAAAATAGGCTGTTGAGTTTGGAGTCAGGAATAATAGTTGTAGAGGCAAATTTAGATTTATCTTTAAAACACTTTCTAACAATTGGAGCAGTTCAACCATAGAGAAGATTGCTTTAAGAGGTGTTGGTTTACCTTTCTTTGGAGTTCAAGTAGAAATCATCTTTTATCAAGTATAATTAGTGGGAAATACTTTTGGATAAGAATTGGACTCTATTCTCTCTCTTCTGTAAATATTGTGATTCAGCCAATACTACCTTATATATTAGCTTTGTGATGGTGACTCTATGAACTCAAATATCTTCATTTGTAAAAAGGAGATAATAATAGCACTTGGTTTACAATTTTGTAAGAACCCAATGAAAGGAAGTATGTGAAGTTCTTTATAAACTAATTAAAAGTGTTATCTATGGCTATTGATGATAGCTTTGATTTCTTCTTTATTGTTTTTAATTTTTTTATTTCTTCTTTAGAAAACTGTCTTTTTATATCTTTTGACCATTTATCAAAAGGCTCTCATTCTTATAAATTTGGATCATTTCCTTATATATCTTGAAATGAGAATTTATCTTGCTAAAAAGATCCTCACACCCCAACCATCTGCTTTCCTCCTAATTTTAGCTGCATTGGTTTTGTTTAGGTAAAAATAATTTAATTTTATCTAGTAAAAATTATATATTTGATCCTCTTTATCCCTTGTTTGATCATGAATTGTTCCTCTATCCATAGGCCTGAAGATTAATATCTTCCTGTAATTTCCTAATGTCTGTTGCTTTGTATCATTATATATATTTGTCATAGCATTGTGATTTTCTTTTGTTTCATTTGAGAAGAGGTGAGGAGAAAAAATAGCTTTTGTTCACTGAAAAAAATTAAATTTAAAAATGTTTTATATTAATCTGTGCTATTATTATTATATACTATTAACAAGCAGTTCAGCAAAACTAATCAACGTATCGCCAATTATGCAGTATTTCACACACATGGTCCCCCAAATCTTCATTAAAAAAAGGAGACAAGTGCATTTCTCATCTCTTCTTCAGAGATAAGCTTGGTCTTGTGATTACTCCATGTTGAGTTGCTTTACTACTGTTCTTTTAATTTATGTTGTAGTTATCTCCTCTATCCCATGAAATATGGATGGCAACAACAAAAATTTTCCTTTAAATTTATTTTTTAATAAATTAGACTTCAGTAATGACAAAAAAATTTTTTTTCAGGAAAAATTTCTATGCCTTCTATGGCAGTTTTTAAATGTGTTACCAAACTTCTTAATGATTTGGTCCATATGATGTCATCGAATATATGAAATTATGTGGCTCCAAGAAGCTGTACTATCCATCAAACTGTACAGCCATAAAACCTGGTAAAACTGTTCTGGCAGATGGGCTAAATCAGGTTGAGAGTAGCCAAAAGGCTTTAAAATATTGGTGATCCAAGGGGATGTCTATTTTAAGCAGTTGAAGACTTCTGGTGGAACGGGCTGATGACAAGAATTTAATCCAACAGCTATAAATGTGGAAGAAGCACGTGCTGTGGAGTGCTTAGAGCTTGGTCAAACAGTAAAGATGCCAAGGTCATCCACTGCATCCTGAGTCATTACCAGTAATACTGATTTTTGTCTTGCCATTGGTCTTCAATGACTTTGGAAGAGACAATGAGGCTGTCAATTTTGCGCCATTCTGCCTCACTAAAATTTTATTCACCTGTAAATCAAGACCTCACTCATGCTGATGTTATTGGTATTCTTTGAAAACAAAGGATTGTGGGATGAAAAATTAATATATAATATCTAAGTATTATATTTTATAAAGTATATGAATAATAGCTAAAATAAAAAGCTAGAGTAAAAAGAGAGCTCACTCAGCTGCACACGCAGGAAAAAGAAGAGTGAAAGGTGGAGTTACACACAACTATGTACAATACTCAAGCACGCAAGGTGGGGATGAAAGAGGAAAGGGATGCTGAGAAATGTAGTCAAAGGGTTCAAGATTTTCTAATTATACAGAATGAACAATACCAAAATAAACAAACAAAAACTCTGTGTGAAGATCATATCACCTTTTGGATTTCAATTTCATTATCAGTAAAATAAGATTGTTCAACCAGGATGATTTTTATAAGGTCTTTTCCCTTCTAATATTTATAATTTATTTAATTGAACTAAGCTGAGCAAATGTAGAAACCATAATTTTAAGGACTGAAAAAGGCAGTTGTTTCCAAGCATTTGAAGGTCAGATATAAGAAAGATTAGATTTGTTCTGCTTGGTCACAGCCTAGAGCCTAAATCACTTTTCATCAGTTCATTTAAGTCTTCCCATACTTTGCTCTATTCTTCCTCACTTTCCCTGGGCCAAGCCTGCTACATTTTTCCCTTTGGGTTCTGGATTACTCTGAGAGTTTTGTAAATATCTCTTTAGTGCCATTGGTTTGAGCCCCCACTAGCTATGACCTTTCCCATAGTGACTAGCACCCCAATTCTATTTGCCCTCTTAACATCAGTTTTTACAAAGGCATACATTGGCTTCAAAGATGTAGTAAGAACAAATAGATTTTTCCTCTAAATACCTTATGGACACACAATTAACTAAGTTCCTTGATAACATTTGTCCCACCAAGTTCACATCCAGATTAGATGTGATTGCTGGATGAGACCTTATCTCAGCTTCCAATGACCTGAGTCCAGAAAAAGTCATTTCTTCCTCCTTGGGTTATTGCTGATGTACTTGCTAGGATGCCAGAATGTAGAAGTACTCTTGTAATCTTTTGAAACTCACAAGATTGTAGGTTCCAATCCTTTTACTTAAAATGGAAAAGAATAAATGAAGATGCCAAGGATTGAGGTCTCTAAGGCCCCAAGACCTTTCCCCTTACAGGATTGTGTTACCCTGAATGCCGTGATTCAAGAATTCTGTGAGATTCTCTCAAGAGCATAGCTAGAGAACAAGGTAGAGTCCAGACCAAAGTTGACTCAAGGCCCATAGTTTTGCCCATATAGCCAGCTGAAAGAGGCTCCTATTAACTATTGATAGTAGACTTCTTAACTACTATTAGCAGTTAAAGAATGATTATACATATTCCACTGTCTCTCAAAGATGCTTTCATTCTGCATTATCATGATTCCCCCAGAAAGAAGTTCCTTAGTCTTTGCATGTGGAGAGGTATGCTACAGATCCCAATTACATTCATATCCCTCATTTCTTACATCAAAGTCATATTCTACTACACTTATATACCACTATTTGTTTAGTTTAGCTATTCCCAATTTTATGGGCGTCTACTTTGTTTCCTGTTCTTTGCTACTAGAAAGAGTACTGCTAACAATTTTATACTTCTATTCTAAATGTATCTTCAGGTGGTGGTGGTGGTAGGGTCTGGTCAAGGGTTTTGTGTGAGCAACAAGCAATGACTTTCTAGCATTTGGCAAATGAAAGACTCAGGATGGAACCCGCAGAAGGCTTACCCTACCCTGAATCAGGCTCTTGGCCAATGACTGGGAATCAGACAGTAAAAGTAAAAGGAGGGAAGTGTTTGAGGAAAAAAAAAACCAAAGCTCAAATCAGTCCATGAGCTCCAACCAGTATCGTCTGAGTAATTTCTAGACACTGGCTCACTCACTTCCACAGACACCTTTCACTCAGACTTTTATTAATTTCTGACATTTTCTCTTTCAAGGCTGCCCAGGATATGCATTCTAAACAGATTCACCTGTGGAAAAGCCCAAATGGATGGAAAATCACAGAATGTGATTCACTCCAACTCTGAACCCCCAAGGGATCATCCTAGGCCTCAGGAAGGATAGCCCTGGTAACAACTCAGAGCCTGTCAGTAGCTGCTTAGAGTTTGGAATCAAATGCTATATTGCAACAACTTTTTAATTAAAAAGTTTGCTCCCAAAATGCCTTTCAGGGTCTGGTTTGTCTGTGTTTAAGTCACAAGCCTTGAGAAAAATGACTGCATTAATTTTCTCGTTCAGGTCTATGGATGCGTATGGTTATAAGTAACCAGAATTGCCCAAAATAGATAGTATCTGCTACCTTGCTTTAATAAAGACCCAAATGTTTTGAATCTTCTTAGTGAAATATATCCCTGCCCTGCAGAATGCAGGGAGCAGACGGTGGCAGATCTAAATGATGCTGAGATGGAGGCCGTCTTGGCTGGTCCAGTGGAGGTTAAGTAACACAATGACTGCCAGGAGACAGGGTGAGTGATGATGTAATAATATTCTGGGGACTGAAAAAGGTGGAGCAGAGCCTAAGAGGAAAATTCAGATTATTCTTTCAGACATATAACCTTCTTCTGCTTGGAACTTGGAAATTAGAAAATTGGGCATGGGAAGATTAGAGTGGGAAAGAGGATAGAAAAAAGGGGGTCTGGTACCTCTGCCTTCCTTTCACCTGGTGCCTGATAGACAACTCACCTAATTCATTCATGTTCTTTGGGGAGAAGAAGAATACACATACAAGGCTTGTATACACACACACACACACAAAATTATAAAAACCACTTGTTTATGTCACAGCTTCTTTGGCTAAACTGTATTGGCTATGGGTCCTGGTATTTTTTATGTTTTTGGCCACCCTCTCTGTCTGCGTGGTCCTTGACCTGGGATTAACTGCTGAAAGCTCATATGAGGTGCACCGTCCAGGGTCCTCTTTCACATTTATATACATGGGGAAGACACACACTTGTCCTAGGTGACTCATACTTCTGATACTGCATGGTCTTCTTTGGCTTTGTTTTCTCTGCTCTGTTTACTACTGTTTATGTCCACTGAACAATGTTGTCTCTGTTTTTCCTGAGCCAGTAGGGCTGTTTCTAGTCTTTGGCTGCTGCTCTCTGGTATTATCTGTTGGTCCTCAGCTGTGTCTAGTCCCTTTCCCCTAGGAGGAAGGCTTGCCAGTATTTTAGCTTGATAGTCCCACGGGACATCTTTATTTGTGATATAAACTACAGACGGTCACAACCAGAAAGTTAACCAGAGAAGCCTTTAGGCATCTTTAAATCTGCTTCTTTAAAAAAAAAGCAACTGACTCTTCTTCCTCATCTTTTAAATTGTCTTATTTTATCTAAGTTACAGTCGGAATATTCTTTTCGGTTCTTAATTTACACCACTGGTTTGAGTAAATCAGTCTTTCTGCAAATGAGCCAGGTAATGCTATGATGAGGAAAGGAGTCTCAAAACCTCTCTTTCCCCACTATTATCTTGGCCCTTGGATTCTGTGCAAATACTGGAGTCACTCTAAGTGGAGAAAACCAAAAAAGGACTGATGACCTTTGCACTACTTCCTGCCAATTATCAAATTTTTTTCTGCTTTCTAGTGGGGAAAATTCAAAGACCACATATATATTATAAGAGGATCATTAATTTGCCATATTGTAGACAGTTATCCTACAAATATTCATTCCATCATGGATATAGATACAGACTCTAAGTTACTAAATACAGCTAAAAGATTACTGGGTTTAAAGCCTGATAATCTGGGTTCAAATGCTTGCTCTTGTGTGACTCTGGGAAAATCATTTAAATTCTTTTGGTTTCAGTTCCTCATCAGTAACATGTGGGATTGTTCTAGATCAGTGATGGGTAAACTATGGCCCATGGGCCAGATTGGGTTGGGGGGGGGCCTTGAAGTGTTCTATCCCACCTAGAGACATTATTCCTAATCTGACGAATACAATGAGTAGGATACAATGCAATGAAACTTCGAAAGAGTTGCCTTAGAAACAGACTGACAGATGAGCATTTCCTTTCCTTTGGCCCCCTCTTTAAAAAGTTTGCCCTTCACTGTTCTAGATGATCCCATGGTCCTTATAGCTCTAAATCTCCTGTAGAGTTCTGAGATACTAAGAATCTTCTGTTCTTCTCTAACTCTTTCAGGTCAAATTATCTATTGACCAAGGTTATAGGAAAAAAAGGACAAATATTTGGGATATTTAAGCACATAGTTAGCCAACAAAGTTAGAGTGGAAATATGGAATCTATCTTTCCATCTTTCCATTTTGCTCTTTGTATTACTCTAACTCTGATTCTATAACTGTTACTGAACCATCTTAAATATTTAAGAAAACCAGACTAAGTCTCCCCAGCCACCTGAAAAAAGAGCTGTACTATGTGCTGGTTGGGGATAGTGTAGGTCCATCATGGTATATGCTTATCTTTACATATATGTGTTTAACATGAGATATGTATAATTTTCTGCCCTTCTTCAGTTTGCACAATTGTATTGTCACAAAGGGGCAGAAAAATAGATATTTCTGATGTAATCTTTCAAAAAGCAGCCTTTGGAGAAATATGTACTTACTGAAACCAAAAGTAGCTGAAATATCTTGTTTCTCAGAAGATAATTTATACATGACTATTATGAGGATGTCAAGGTTGGTAGCTGGAAAATCTTGATGACTAGAACTTTTTGGTGAATATGGAACAATTATAAATTTCATATTAGTCATGTGTCTAATAGAACGTGCATTTAGTTTTTTTGTTTGTTTGTTTGTTTTTACACTTAGAGAGAGGTAAGGCACTTTACTCAAGGAGATCCTGTTTGAGACACAGAATGAAGATGCACTGCAGGATAGAAGCTAAGAAAGAGACAGAATAAGATGAGGAAGATTCTGAAGAGTTGAGAATGCCCCCTGGTACTTAAAAGCAGCTAAGTGGAGGAGAGCCAAGTGAACCCTGCTGAGCAGAAATCTCAGAACAGACATGCTCTACAGCTTCAAAAGAACCAAACCTAGCAGATCCAACTGAGTAGATGGCTCATAGAAAAGTTGCTGAAGTGAAATCTTAAAGAACACTTTAGAATATCCACTTACCCCTCAATGAGCTTACTGGAAGAAGACAAACTTTGAATTTGCTGCTAGGAGCTGAACTGATTAGAAGCAAAGTATTGCTGCTGGGACTTTTTTAGAAGAAGAAGAAGAATCCTCTGTTGCTTAACACAACTAGCTGGGGAAAAGAGAGGCTTCTTTGTGTTGCTCCTTACTGGTATTTAGGACAAGGAAGAGGGAACCTTTAGAGGTCTTGTCTTAACCCTTAGAAGTTACCTCAGAAGGTAACTTGTTTGCCTTGCTCCTTATTTAGATATTTAGGACTATAAAGAGGGAACCTTTAGAGGGCTTGTCTGAACCCTTAGAAGTCTTTTTTTGCATTAGCAATTATACTGTTACCTTATTATTATTCTTGTATTGCATTCTATTTTAGTAAAAGTTTCACGGTTAAGATTTAATGGTAACATTTTGGTTGAACTACTAAATGGAAAACACACTACTGGGGGCTCAGGAGCTCTTATAACTCTAGCTGTGAAACACTGATGCCCACTTCCTCCACATCAGATTTATTAATGAGACAATGAGTTCTAGTAATATGTAGGTTAATGAAACAGTACAGAAAGAAGAGAGGAGAGTTGGAGAATATGTTACACCATCTAACCATGCCTGTTGTACATATGTATAGTATTCTAGACATGGAATAACCTTATTAACTGTGATCTCTCATAGAACTTGTTTTTCTGTAGGTCAAATGGCAACAATAGGCAATTATTTGGGCAGAATCTACCTCTATTGTGAGGACGATGCTTTTAACATATTATTTGAATGTCGGTTGCTATTTAATTCTTGGGATTTTGTGAGGACAGTGCTCGAAGACATCATATAAATGTCAATTGCTATTTAATTCTGAAGTCCTTCCATGCTCAATTTCCTCACTTGACTACCATGCAGGGCTATCAGCTTTGTCTCCTGAATCCGGCAAGGATTCTGATGGGTGGGGAGTGCTCCACAAGGCAAGAGATTTTAAGAGTAGGCAGTGAGAACAGGGAAAAGAGGTAAATATGAGATCTAAGGTGACACACGTGACTAGGAGATATATACTGTAGTCTATAACTAGAGAGGAGGCAAAAGTGGAACTTGTGGAATGTTAAACATGGTATGGCCAGGTGGACCAATATGATTCCACAGACAAAGTGAGGAGCTTTAGCATTCTTTAGTCTTTCTAACTTTGTTGGAAAAGGAATTCTAAGAGATATATGCCTCTGGAATCTTAAATTTTTACCACAAGTTCTGTGAGTTCTAAAGTGACTACGTCTTCCCATTCTTTTAGAGAATGAGAGAGATTAAGGGGAAATTAGATTAGAGCTGCTTGAAATGTTAGGAGATGGAGGCATTTAGTGGATGGGAACAAAGAATGATGTTATTTGATCTTCTTTCATGCTGTTTGTCTTGTTTCATGTTTCATTTTAATAGCTTTGTGTTGCATTTATGTTTTTCTTATATTCTATCAGTAGATAAAGGAATTGGATGGGGGCTCAGGCCATGAATTTCATTGTTCATCACCTGAAACATCCTGAAGATTGTTCTACATTTTCAGAGAAGATATATGCCACCACTATTGATTAAAAAAAATCCTTAAAAAATGGGATTAAGGACTTGGTTGAGGTGAGGATTAAAATAGTTTAGCAAACAGGTAGTGCCTAAGAATACTTTTTTTGCGAGTGGGGGCTGGGGGCAAGGTGTCACTGAGATTACCAGGCAAATCTAGATGAATATCCCAGAGAAGGCTAAGGAAGTCTCTCTTCCTTCTTTGCTGCCCTGGCACAGTTTGCATAAAAAAGTTAAAGGATAGTTGGGAAAGGAGACCCTGGAAAATTTAGGACAAGTTTGTTGAGATATACAGGCATATCCCATTGTTGATGATTTCCCCCACAGTTGTATATGACTATTTTCCTACTCTTCCTACTAAATAATGGACTCTGGGCATGTGCATGTAAATCAGTCATAGCGTGTCCAGAGAATTGGTCTCTGTAATACATCTTGGTCTCTGAAAAAGAACTTCAATTGTGTAATGGATTTTAGAAGTCTCAAAAGCTGGTTCAACTAACATATTTGTTAGTCTAATAAATGATTTTGTTCTTGTCAAGATTTTTCCATATAGCACAATTTAATAGCTGAATCAATAGTTTCTGCGACATGACAAAGGGACCTGTGTGTGCTTTGATGGGAGATACAAAGCCTCCAGTTCTAATATTGCTAAAATGAGAAAAAAAAAGTTTTGTTTCCTCCAAGTGTATTTTTATAAAGTGAAAATATACATAGCACTTTTTCTGGGAAAATATTTTTTTATCAAAATTTTCTCCTATAGTCTTTTTTTACTCTGTTATTACACATGAATATACATTTTACTTTCCTCTTACTCATGTTCCCAGTTTGATGAGCTTGTTTCTAGACAATGCTGTCTTTGAAAAAACTCAATTTTAGAGTGATCCCTTTCTTTCTCAACTGATATAAGGTTTTTTAGAAAAGGAAATGTTTTACACCCTCCCACCCTTATCCCCCAACCATGGGGGCCAACAAGGGCATTTGCCAACATTTTTTCTCCTTAACACTGAGTTCGTTATAGTGTTTTACCCAGTGTTCCTGTCAAAGAGGCCATCTCCTTTGGCAACTTGCCCGAATATCTTGAATATTTTTTTTTCTAAACTAGAATTTTCCCCCTCTTCTTTTGTACTTTTTCTTTGTCTCTTTAGTTATTTTATCTTAATCTATTTTAAGGCAATCCTATTTCCAGTGGTTCTCTTCTATTCACTATCAAACCTCCCTTCTTTCTTCCATTTATTACTCTTTTCCCTCATTTTGGAGTTTTCCTAAACTTAATGGTTTTTTCTTTCTTTTTCCTAGTTAGTTTTTTTAATCCTTACCTTTTCCCCGGTCAGTGAAGTAGTCAAGTAAAGTCCTCCATTTCCACCTCTTCAACTTGTTTTGTTCATTAGTTTTTAAAATGTCCAGTTCTGTGCTTTCCCCCCTCTAAAAGTGGCTTTTTTTCTCATTCTTTTTTAATTCATTATCAAGATCATTATTGATCTTCCCTTTTTGTCCATCCTAGGCTTTTATTCTTTGATTCATGGCCCTTATACTTATTTAATCTTTCTTTAATTTCTATATTCCTCACTGGATTAAAGTTTCTAAGATATCTTTTTTGGATTTCCTATTCTAGTTTCCGCATTATTGCCTTTATGTCTTGCTCCCAGTCCCTTTTTTCTGTCCTGACTCACTCTTAGAAATAGGAGTTCTTGCAGGTGATAGGGACAATATTGTCTTACGGTAGGAATTTTCATATGCCTGAAGTTATTCAATTCATTATTAGTCTTTGCCTTCCACATGGTCATTTCCCTCCATATTGCTATATAGTCTCCTCTCTGGGTCCATTCTCTCCTATTTTTCTAGGTGCCAGTTGTCCCTGGGGTTCTGATTCCATTTTTTCTGGCCTAGGAATAGTGGTCTTTCTAATCACCATACACTCAATTGAATATCAATATTTTGGGGTTGCAAGGTTCCTCTCCACTACTAAGCATTGATGGTTAGAAAGGGGATTTTGGATATTTTAGTTGATGGATTAAACAAATTCCTCTTTGGATTTGCTAAAGCTGTTTGGAAGGGACAATCTTGTGTTGGTATTGGGATTCTTAGAACATCTGTGTCTCTTTTTAAAAGCCAAAACAGTTAGTTTTTGTAATGGAATGTGTTATTTGCAGAATATCTGATCTTGGCTGCTGTGGATTATTCCAACTGGCACAAACATTTTGCTAAAATTGTACATTAACAGTCCCAAATAACTCCATATTCTAAGTCTAAAGCGAAGAATGTGTCAGAAAACAGTGACTGGGAAGGAGTTGGGATGATAGATGAATAAATTCTGCCAAATAGACCAGATATTCTGCCCTATGAAAAACAGTAAAGCAACAGAGATTATTGGTATTGGCTGTTTCTCTAAACAATGGTGTTCCCCAAACATTTCCAGAGAAGGTAAACAAATATGTGGGTGAGTTAGGAGGAATGAAAGCAATTGGAGAGATTGGTTGTTTATATGCTTGAGGGGCAGGATTGTTATAGACTGGTTTCTAATGATAACCTTTGGGAGGATTGATCAATTGTAGTCTGTCTGCATGGTGGTAATACTGGAGTTAGGAAGGCTTCCAGGTCTCTATTCCACATAGGCTAGTCATAGCTGACTGATTCAGCTTAAAACTTTCAGCGAAACTGTCCCATGGTGGTTTTGCCACTTTCTTTGTAGGACTTCCAGTGAGGAATAGGGGAGAGCTGCCCTCCCCAACCTTGGCAGAAATAGTTAACTGCTCACATGTGGCCAAAAGAGCAGGTAATCTGCTAGATGAAACTGATTTATGATTTTAAAGCCCTGGCAGACTCTTTTGCTTTGTGCTTCTTTCTCTGAGCATTGGTCCCTGCTTTTGAAATACGTTGCTGATGAGGCAGCTGGGTGAATCAGAGGATAGAGCCAGGGCCAGAGAAAGTATGTCCTGGGTTCCAGTCTGACTTCAGACACTTCCTAGTTGTATGACCCTGGGCAAGTCACTAAACCCCAATTGCCTAGCCCTTACCATTCTTCTGATTTAGAACCAATACACAGAAGGTAAGGGTTAAAAAAAAAAGAAATACATTGCTAAATTATACCTACAGCAATGCTAGGCAACCTTTTTGGCTGTGAGAGCCATAAACGCCTGCGGAAGGAGGATGGAGGCGGAAGGCGCTGGAATATGGGGTGGGGGCTGAAGGGCCCCCTGGGACACATCCTGGGGCTCTGCCCAGACTGGCCAGTCGGGAGGTGGAGCCAGATATGGCTCGAGAGCCATACATTGCTGACCCCTGACCTACAGGTACCCAATAACTGGGCAGTTAGGTGATACAGTGACTAAAGTGCTGGATGTGGAATAAGGAAGATCTGAGTTAAAATCTGGTCTCAGACACTAACTAGCTGTATGATCCTGGGCAAGTCACTTAACCTTTTTGCCTCAGTTTCCTCATCTGTAAAATGAATTGGAGAAGGAAATGGCAAACCACTCCAGTAACTTTGTCATAAAACCCCTAAATGGTGTCATAAAGAGTCAGACATAATTGAAAATTGGGGAATTTTGACAGGAAATTGAATAAATCATATACTAATAAGCCCAATATATGCGGTGTGAGGGTCACAGTAAGTGATGCTTAGCATTATGATAAAATGTTTATCGATATTTCAAATAATTTTGAAAATCTCAGATTTTTTGGAGGACTTCTTGTGGTATTTGATTAGACTACAATTGTTTTTGCTTTGTTGGTGGCTTAGGAAAAAACAGTATTGGTAACAAGAGAAGTATCTGCTCTGCCATTTTCTTGTTTGGTAGGAATCTTTTAAAGTCATTTTCCCACCATGAGAAAATATTTTCTCTATTACTTGCAAAAAACTAACATTTCTAAGAGGCATAGTTATAGAAAAAGGGGCAGGAGGAAAGATCTAAAGGCTATAATAACATGGAAACTATTTAGAAGAGTAATTCATAATAGATACCTTAGAAGTCATCCAAATATGTGACTGGACCAATTTTTTTTTTCTTACTAAATCATCAGTTGTTATGGAGATAGGCCTCAATCATCTTCTACTCACCCTGGAATTTCCAGAGTTCTGTGCAGGGGCAATTTTATTTAATATGAATACAATAGCTTTAGAGCTAGAAGGAATTGTCTAGAGTTGTGTTGGCAAACTTCTGGTACGTGTGCTGGAAGAGGCTGCTCCCTTCCCCCTCTTGCATCTGAGGACATTTCTCACATCACCCACCCCTCAGCCCAGCATCCATCAATAGGAGTACTTCCTCCTTTCCCTGTCTGGGGGAAGGGGAGTGGGGCTCATATGCACCTGAGAGTTGCAGTTTGGGCACTTGGTTTCTAAAAGGTTCACCATCCCAACATTTTGTATGGTATTATCTTCTTTATCCATTTTTTGATCATAGAATACTTCCAAATCATAGAACTGAAAGGTAATTTCTCCCTTCTTCCTTTCAAAATTTTCTAATAATCTTATCTTTATATTTAAGTATAAACATGATATGGATCTGAGCTTGGTATATAGTGTGAAATGTTCTTTTCTACCTGGTTTCTATAGACTCCAGTTTTCTTCTCAGTTTTTGTCAAATAGTGAATTATTATCTCCATAGTTTGGATCTTTAGGCATATTAAATATTAGGCAACTGTGCTAATTTCCTTCTGTATGTTTTGTACCTAATTTGTTCCACTGATTCACCTCTTTATTTTAATGAATAATCAACTAATTTATCAACTAATAAACATTTATTAAAGCATCTACTATGTGCCAGGCACTGTGCTAAGCACCAGAGTTACAAAAAGAAGCAAAGTTGTATATAGGCTGACCAGGGAACAATATTTAAAAAAAAATATATATATATATATATATATATATATATATATATATATATATATATATA
>NC_058132.1:245986665-246012550 GCF_016433145.1 Gracilinanus agilis
AAAAAATATTTAAAAATATATATATATATATATATATATATATATATATATATATATATATATATATATATATATATACAAAACAAGCAACATGTAGGAAACTCCCTGAAGTCTCTGGTGTAGCTGACTGAGAGGTAAAGACATGATGGAGCTTGTTGGCTCTTTTCATGTCTTCCTAGAGTTTTTTCCTTCGGTAATCTGCAGTAGGGTTGTCCTCTTCTATCTTTTCTTGCAAAGCTCGAAGCCAGAAGTGCCCTAAACAACTTATAGCTTTAAGAGTCCTAAAGAAGACTCAAAGCTTGATGAATCCCAAAAAGTGTCTCAAAGGGAACTGTCCTTGAAGAATCTTCAAGTGGCCTGGTGGAGAACTGTGGCTTTTACTTCTTAACAAATCTACCCCATCACTCACAGGGATCAAATATAGGCACAACATATGAGGGTCATAGTTAATGATATTTATCATTGTGATGAAATGTTTATCTATATTTTAAATAATCTTCAAAATTTTGGATTTCTTTTGTGGACTTCTTGTGGTATTTGATTAGCTTGCAATTGTTTTTGCTTTGTGGGTAGCTTAGGAAGAGCCAGTATTAATAGCAAGAGAAATGATCTGCTTTGCCATTTTCTTATTGTTTTGTAGGAATCTTTTAAAGTCATCTGTCTATTGTTATGATTAAAATATTCAGGAGACTGGTTTTGGGTAAGAATATCAATTTATTGATTAAGCTAGCATATGACCAATAGATTATAGGCCAATGGCCCCTTAGATGACCAAAGACACTCCTAAGATCTGCCAGGCAGATCTATAAATAGAGGTTTAGAAGCACATTATTCAGTCCCTCCTTTGAACATCCCAAGATATCTCTAATTAGTGGTTCATCGAACTCTCAACCTCTTCCCACTCCATAGGTGATGGAGGACATGGAAGCAGGAAGACAATCATTGTCTCCTTTGGCTATTAGCTAGGTTTTGTTAAAAGAAAAGCATTCCTTAGAATTCCTAAGAACAAAGAAAATGCAAAAGTCCACAGACTAGTTGGAGTCTATGATCCAAGAGTTTGGGGGTGCCAAAAAGCACAGCAGAGAAAAGCAACTCAGGGATGGGGAAATGGGATGGTGAAGGGAGGTAGTGTGAGGAAAAGAACAGGAAGAAGGGAGAGGCAGACAACCTCATTTACATAGGCATGGATTCAAATGGATCTGTACTAGGCTACATGGACCAGATGAAGATGGAAGAATGATGGAGTACAGCAGTTTGAGATTTCATTTTTATAGGGATAAAAAAAAAATAGACCAACTCTTATCTTTGCCATCTTGGAGTTAGTACATCAACATATGGAAATCATCTGAAAGTTGCTGGTAAAACTTCAAATTTACATCTCAAAGTTATCAGCACCTTTTTGATATTTGGCTAGTCTGGAATTTGTCTAGAATTTGCATATCATAGAACCAGAACCCTGACCACTGTGCCTAGGTGACTTCTCTTGATTCAGCATATATTGCCAGGATGTGAATTTTGGTTAGTATATGATACAATTTAAAATTATGTTCCTTTGATCTTTGGGATAGTTTGTACATGACTTCCAAGTTCCCTTTTGCAATCTTATTTCCTGCCATTGTCCCTTTACACTAGCTACTTATACATTTACTACACTGACTAGGAATGGGATTGGAGTGGTGGTGGTGGTGGTGGGGAACCAGGACAAAATACAATTTTAATGCATGGGGCAAACTTGCCCAAGTCAGAAACAGAGTAGGTTAAAGATCCCAGGCTGCTCATTGTGGGCCTCAGACCATGACCAGTCCATGTTCTTTCAGTGAGATAGTCTTTTTTTTTTTTTTTTTTTTTAAGGGTACCATCAAAGACTGAAGAGGGATGACACTTTTACAAGGTGCAAATGAGCCAATCTCAGTTTTATACCTATTATGATCTGTAAATAGTAGGATGTTCACTTAAGGTAGGAGGCACTCAAGATATTATTTTCTTTATAAATTGTGAATGCAACCGCTTGGAGTCTAAAATGGACAAAACCACTGCACACAATGATAGTTCTTAACTTAGGCCTGAGAAAATTTCAAGGCGCCCATGAACTTGGACTGGAAAAGAAAAATTACATCTTTATTTCAATATAATTGGCTTCCTTTGCAATCCTCTGTATTTTATTTAATTCATTTAAAAATATTCTTCTGAGAAGGGATCTGTAGTCCTTACCAGACTCTCAAAGAGGACCATGACCCGCCCTGCCCCCCCAAAAAAGATAGAGTCTTTGCTTTACATCCTGTGATTTTTATGAAGTCTGTTCAATTGTTCATTGGTTTCTTAGTTACTTCCCTATTCAGTAATGGACAGTATTTCTCTCTTGCCTCTAGGATAAAATATAAACTCCTCTGATTCGCTTTTTAAAGCCCTCCCAAGCTGATCCAAACCCAAACCTACATGGTGCTGTGTTTGATACTGTAAGGGAAAAAAGATGAACAAAATACAGTCTGTCCCCTCAAAGAGTTTATTATTTAGTAAGGTAGCTAAGACATTTACTTTGGAAAATCCAGATTTTCATTCAGCAATAAACCTGATGCTACTAGTTCTGGAATTAACAATTTGGGCACAGTTTAGATTTTAATGTATGTGGTTAGCATGACAGGGGCAGGAAAAGTTCCTAATGCCATAGTACAGTGGGTCCCCAATACAATCTAAATCAATAACCCAAGCCCCGGGTAATACTAACCAAGTTCTGGTAACAGCATTCTGGTTATTCCAAGTTGGCTCTACCTTCCTGCATATTGAATTATTGCAGCATTTAGATTTCTGCGCCATTCAGGAAAGAGATGGCAAGAAAATGGCTGAAAAGAAAAATTTAAAAACCAGGCATCCCATTCCTTTTTATTATGTTTCTCTGTCCTTTCAAGGACAGAGGAGGTACTTTCCATCTGTTTAAATCTTCCGGTGGCTTAGCCAACCCCGGAGAGCAGGGTAGTTTGTGTATCTCGCACTCACATTTTGACTCTTTCTTTAACCCCTCAAACTTTTTCTCTTGATTAAGCGGAATCTGCTAGCACCACGTCCTCATTCCCACCCAGTGTTAAAAGTTCACTTTGCTCTGCGTTTACTTCTCTGACAGCTTTGTAATTTTCAGGCGTTTGAAGCTGCTGGCAGGGTGGAGCAGAGGCCCTGAAGGACAGCGAGGTATTGTCATTTGCATGCATGGGGAGAAGCACCTTCATTTTCGGGCTGCCACATTCTGTTCTCATAATCTATTGAATGCCTGTCGAGGTGGCTTGTGACCACATGACTCGGCATGCCAGACGGAGGGAAAGTTTGTCGGCGACGGGATCTGGCCCCGCAGCTTCTCGCCTAGCCCTGGGAGCCCACGTAGTTACGTGCGCTGGGATTTCCCTAAGGATCACACCCGGGCTAGAGAAATAGAGATCTGGGCCTCGCGTGGATTTGCATATGATTTCCAGAAAATGTTTGCGTGTCACAGAGATAGCCGCGTTCTCTTTTTCTCTGTAAAATGTTTATTTTGGGCTTGTACTTCGATTCCGATTCCCTGACACCGTCTCACCTCTAACTAGTTTGTGACGGTGGGTAAATCATCTAACCTCATTTTCCTTATTTAATTTAATTAAATCAATTCAATAAATAAAACAATTCATTAATGATCATGTTATAACTTTTATTATGCAAAAATATTTTATAATTAACCATAGTTTAAATGCTCCACTATGAATACTTATAATTATTATTGATGATAATAATAGTATCTGTTACATATCATGCTGAGAATATTATATAAAAATGTATCATTGTGTATGTTATACAGCAATATAAAATATAACCAATAGATACTATTAATACGAAACACAATAATTGTTATATGTAATACAATAGTAATGACGTTAGAAAGAATGTTAACATTATTTCTATATGCCAACTTATCAGCATTAATCTCATAAGAACAATTATATAATTATTGTATTTACTATTACATATGCTATTAACAATATATACTATTGAAATAATATGTAATTTAGAACACTATATTATATAACAACACAATAATAACATGATATTAATATATACATATAATACTAAATAATGATACTAATATATAATATGTAAATACCATTTATGTTATATATTTTGACTATAAATTATATTTTGTTATTTATATGATATAATACACTAACACACAACATATAATATCACATTATTGTATATTATGTATTAATGTACTATGAACATGCAATATAGCAATAAATATAATAAACAATAATAAATTAATAAAATAATCACACTAGATACAATTCCTTATTTCTTCAAATGAATAACTTCCAAAAAAAACAACCCTCTACTTTTAATAGGACTTTTAACTCTAAATCCTAAGATCTTTTTATGTTCTTTTCTTTTTATTTCCTCTATAATTGGGATTCATGTAGAGGAGGCACATTTATGCTGCGATTCAGTGATTCTGCAATTAGAAGGATATGTATAAAGTGGCCTGTGTTTATGCCCCCAGTTAGAGATCAAAGCTTTCCGATAATATGCTAGTAGTGGAGCTCCCAGTTCTGTGCTATGAAAGGTCTCTCTCCTGTGTGGCTCTCATCAGGTTGAGTTGATGCTTTGGTTGATACAAATGTAGGGGACATATTGTGAGGTGAGAAGAAACAGAATCAAACCATGGTTCAGAGAACATGGAACACATGGAGCACATTAATTTGCCTTTCTGTGAACCCTTTTCATGCCCTGAAAATACCTGAAAAAGGAGTGGCTATGGACCAGCTTTTAAATGAATGAAGAACTTCAGAAAGAAGCCAAAATGTTATGGAAATTGAGAAGAGACTTAATTGACTCTGCCAAAGGCTTAGTTTGCTTTGGGGCTAATTTGATTTCTCTGGGCCAGAAAGAAAATTCCTTGAAGGGAAGATGTGTTGGAGTAGCAACAAGATCTCCAAATTCCCTTCCTATGCTTGAAACCACAAGTGTGTTTAGGTTTTGACTGACAGCAAATGATTACATTTGACTGTCTAAGGAAGATTAGGAAGATTCTAGGGTGACTCCACAATGGTATTTGCTGGGTATATTGGACAAGTTTCCATCATTCTATACTACAAAACTGACCACTTTCATTTAAATGAAATAACCTGGACATTCATGTTTGTCTTCTAACCAAAATCAATGTGGTATCAGCATTTTTCAAAAGACCTTAAGAAAATATGCAAGACTGTGGATCAGAGGAAAAAGAATCAGGTTAGAAACCAGAAGACAAGTTTCCTTTCAATTTCTTTCAGTTGACTTCTTAGTCTCAGTTTACTCCTCTGTAAAATGTAGAAGTGTTAGACAAATAATTTCTTTTTTTTTTAAATTTAGAATTCCATGGTTACATGATTCATGATTTCCCACCCCCTTACCTCCCTCCTCCCAGAGCTGACAGGCAATTCCACTGGGTTATAAATGTATCATTGTTCAAAACCTATTTCCATGTTATTCATATTTGCAGTAGAGCGACCTTTTAACATCAAAATCCTAATCATATCCCCAATCAAACCACGTGATCAATCCTATGTTTTTCTGCTGTGTTTCTGCTCCCACAGTTCTTTCTCTGGATGTGGATAGTGCACTTTCTCATAAGTTCCTCTGGATTGTCCTGGGTCATTCAATTGTGCCACAGTGTATCAGTCTCTGTGTACAATGTTCTGGTTCTGCTCCTTTCACTCTGCACCAATTCCTGGAAGTCTTTCCAGTTCACATGGAATTCCTCTAGTTCATCATTCCTTTCAGCACAATAGTATTCCATCACCATCAGATAATATAATTTGTTCAGCCATTCCCCAATTGATGAGCATCGCCTCATTTTCCAATTTTTTGCCACCACAAAAAGCATGGCTATAAATATTTTTGTACAAGTATTTTTCCTTGTTATCTCTTTGGAGTACAAACCCAGTAGTGATATGGCTGGATCAAAGGGCAGGCATTCTTTTAAAACCCTTTGGATATAGTTCTAAATTGCCCTCTAGAAAGGCTGGATCAGTTCACAACTCCACCATCAATGCATTAATGTCCCAATTTTGTCACATCCCCTCTAACATTTATCACTTATCTTTGCTGCCATGTTGGCCAGTCTGCTAAGTGTAAGGTGATATCTCAGAGTTGTTTTTATTTGCATTTTTCTAATCAAGAGAGCCTTAGAACACTTTTTCCATGTACTTATTGATAGATTTGATTTCTTCGTGCAAAAACTGCCTGTTCATTTGCCAAATAATTTCTAACATCTTTTCTAGCTTCATAACTCTATAATTGTAGATTAGTTTCTGTTTCCTGAAAAGGGAGACACAAGAAGAGATGCTTATTCCAGTTGAATGTAAGCTCCTATCAACCAATCAGTTAGTCAGTCACAGTGCCTGTTATGTGCCAGACACTGGGAATATAAACACAACAAAGGAAACAAACCCTACTCCTAAGACTTACATTCTAATGGAGGAGACTATAAGTTACTGAGTCAATAAACAAGCACTTAATATGTGCCAGGCACTGTGCTAAGTGCTAAGGATATAAATAGAAATAAAAACAAAGATAATACCTGCCTTTAAGAAGTTTACAATCTAGTGGAGGAAGACAACACTCCAAAGGAAGCTGGAAAGTTTTCTTTTTATGATGAATCCTTGGCCAACCTGCTCTGCATGGTGCCACCTCTTGAATGGCAAATCCCTCTCCTGTTGCTTGCCTCAATTTTCATTCTCCTTCTGACTGCCTTCCCCTGCACAATGCCTCAGGAACTGGACTGGCCTCTTTGATAGGTTCAACTTGACTAGTAGAGGCTGTCCCATTTATGATTTTGAAGACATGAAATTTTAGAAGTGTTTGGGTAGATGAAAGTAGCTTTTAATTTGTGATTATTTTATTATGTTTATTCAGTATATAATTGATATTTTGATATTTAATATTTTAATTCATTTAATACTTAATTTATTCTATTTAATATTTGTGCTATTATTTTATTCACTACTAGCTATTACTTAAGTTGTCATTTCTCCTGTCAACTTTATTGGGCCATATGTCAAAAGAGCCATATCTGCCTTGCATCTGTATTTGGTGACTTATTTTGGTTGGTATTATAAGTCTGTAAATCAGAAAGTAACCCTATTCTTTTAAAATATGTGTTTTGAAATGGTTTGCTGCATTTTTCACATAATTTTAAAAATTAAATCTTGGGGCCAATTTTGTTTTTCCATTGCAAAATATGTCCAATAATGTCTCTCACATGTGCCCCTTCCTTTCCATCTCCACTGTCACAATTCCAGTCTCAATTGGTCTGCATCACCACAAGTCAGAAAAACGGTAATAATTTCCTTTAGAGATTCCTTGTTGTCTTTCTTTTTCCATTTCTCTTCTGGGTTAATATTCCTAAAGTGCCACTTTCATCCCGCTACTCCTCTGATGACAAAAAACCTTTGGAATATCCCTATCACCCACTGGATAAATTCTGAACTCCTCAGTCTGGTATTCAAGATCAACCACAATATTGGGTCAACTTTCCTTCCAATCTCATCTCCCACTGTACTTATCGGGTTTTAGCTTAGGTCCATTTTTTTTTCTATCTACCTGCCTTTTACTGTTCCCCTTCCCCACTAGAATTTAAGCTCCTTGGGGTTAGGGACTATATTTTTTTATAAAAATTGTGTATTCTGTATTGTATATTGGGAATCTCTATTCCCAATGCAGTGCCTGGCACAGACAATATCCCTGAAAGAACCAACAAAGAATAAGCTTTGTAATAAAGAGGAAGACAATGGCCCTTTGTCTAATTTGACGGATTTTCTTGAGTTCCTTCCTGAACTAATATTTGAGAAAGCACTTATAGTAGCTATGTTCTCTTCTTTGACTCTCTGGATTGCATCTCCACCCCTCTTTCACCTTTCAGCCCTCTTTTAAGTGTTGTATGTGTTTTCCTTAGGGCAGCTAGGTGGTATAGTGGTAGAGCATTGGGCCTGGAGTCAGGAAGATTCATCTTTGTGAATTCAGATCTGTCCTCAGGCACTAGCTATGTGACCCTGGGCAAGTCACTTAACCCTGCTTGCCTCAGTTTATTCATCTGTAAAATGAGCCAGAGAAGGAAAGAAAAAACACTTCAATATCTTTGCCAAAAAAACCTAACCTCAAATGGGGTCACCAAGAGTTGAACATAATTGAAAGATGATTGAATGACAATAATCTCCTCTAAGAAGAGCTGTAGTAAATGCACAAGGAATATCCCCCATTGTGTAGTTGACACCAACTAAGGGACCTGGAGTCAGGAACTCCAGACTTCTCAAACACACTAAATTGTTTCAAAGTGGAAAATGTCCATCTCAGGTTTGTTGTTTGGCCACCACTTTTTAGGAAAGAAACAGAGCAGAAGAGACAGCTGGGGCCTGGAGATTTCCATCACAGGCTCAGCTAGGTAGTGCAGTGAATAGAGAGACAGGTCTGATGTCAGGAAGAACTGAATTCAAATCTTGCCTCAGACACTTACTAGCTGTGACCCAGGCAAGTAACTTAACTGCTCTTTGCCTCAACTTCCTCATCTCTAGAATGAGAATAATAAGAACATCCTCATAATTGTTGTGAGAATCAAATGAGTTAATTAAAAGCACTTAGCACAGTGCCTAGCACATAGTAAGCATGATATAAATGACTATGATGATTATAATGATGCTGATGATGAGAGAAGGAGAGAGGGAAAGGAAGAGAGGAAGAGAAAGAGAAAGAGAGAGGGAGTAGGGGCAAAAGGAAGGGAAAGGGATAAAGAAGGAGGGAGGAAGGAGAGGTGAGGAGGGAGACAGATTGAGAGAGAGGGAAAGAGAGAAAGAGAGAGAGAAAGAAAGAAAAATAGAGGAGAAAAAGGATATATTTATATATATATGTATATAGATAGATAGATAGATAGAGAGAGAGAGAGAGAGAGAGAGAGAGAGAGAGAGAGAGAGAGAGAGAGAGAGTCAGTGGAAAAAAACCCCAACAGAGAACCACTAAAGCATTTACAAAAGAACATGTCTTTAATCTGGACAAGGGAGACAATATGCCCTTAGGACCATCACACAGAGTCAAATACATACACTACACAAAGCCAGAGAGTTCAATCCTGAGACTCTAGGAACACTGTCTCCTGAAAAAACACCAAGAATGGGAATTTCCATCCAACGAAATTACTGGGAGTTATATTTATACCTTAAGGAATATATGAAAGGAAGGACAACTGACTAGTTAAATAGTGGCTTGGAAAAGAGGTCATAGCCTGAGGCTAGGATACCTGGGAGAGATCTAAGTAAAATAAAAAGACAAAAAGGCTGCTTAAGATTTGACTACATTCACCCTTTAAAGGCTACCGAATATGCCATTTTTCCTGCCTCAATGGTCAATTCTCTTTTCGTAGGTGCCCCTTGCTACTGTCAAGAGGACAAATAGGGAAACTGCTTTGTCATTCCAAAGCTCAAATACATTGCTGCTGAATTACATGTATCATCAGAAATGGCCAGAGGATCCCAGATCAGCTCTCCGCATGCTCCATGCCCCCATTATATATATTCTATCAAGTGATAGCATAGAAGACAACACGATTCACTTGATACTTTAGGATGAATATCTTGCTTGATTTGCTTGTATATCCTACAGATCAGGACTTGGTATATTTGCTTTGGACTCAGAAGTTAACTCTAAAATATCGGAACTAGATAAAGTGTTCAGTTTTTAAGAAAAGAAAAAGAGACAGGAGAAAATGGTAGGAACATCATGTTCAAAGATACCATGTTTTTAACCTCAGAAGGAGTCCCAGATTAGGGCTGCCAAAGATTTCTAGAAATGTTTTAGAGAATCTTCTGGAAAGTCTTAAAAGAGAGCTAAACAGTTTAAATATGTGCTCCTGCTTCCCTCCCAGGGTTCTTACTGGACCGTGTGTATTCAATATAACCAGAGGAATCCCCAGAGGCTTGCTGTGGCTCATCCATACACCCAACTCATTCATTTTCCTTTCTCTGTGTAGATATTGAAGCTCAGCTTAAGCAAGTGGTGATTGAAAAGCACAAGGGACTACCCAAGAGGCAGATCTCCACTACCAACTACTTAGATCAGTGATGGGCACACTACGGCCTGAAGGCCAGATGTGGCCCCCTGAAATGTTCTATCCCACCAGGTGACATTATTCCTAATCTGATGAATAAAGTGAGTAGGATACAATACAATGAAACTTCAAAAGAGTTGCCTTAGAAACAGACTGACAGATGATCATTTCCTTTCCTTTGGCCCCCTCTTTAAAAAGTTTGCCCATCACTGACTTCGATGATATTTCAATGCCTTTTGTTTTATATAAGCTGTGGTGTTAGTAAAATATGACCGTATATGAGTGGAAGGAAAATGCTTATTGGGAAGTTTTGAGAAGACTTTGTCAATAATACTTTATCATATAATATTATTATTATTATATAAAAGCCCTTATCTTTCATCTTAGAATCAATACAGTTCCAAGGTAGAAGAGTGGTAAGGGATAGGCAATGGGGATTAAGTGACTTGCTTAAAGCCAAACAGCTTTGTGATATATTATTTTGACTATTGACCCATGGCTACCTAGTATCTAAGATTTATTGAGTTCTGCCATGTATTATCATGGAATAAGAATATTACCCCTTTTGGTGTCTGACTTTTGAGTAATTTTTCCTCAAATTTTTTTTAAAATTGAGAATATTTTTCCATGGTTACATGATTCATGATCTCCCCCACCCCCACCCCCTTCCTTCCCTAGTCCAGGAGCTGACAGCAGTTCCACTGGGATATACATATATCATTGTTCAAAACTGATTTCCATGTTATTCATATTTGCAATAGAGTGATCTTTTAACATCAAAACCCTAAGCATATACCAATTGAACTACATTCCACTTTTTTTAACCTTTGTCATTTTTATTATTAGATAAAAATGTTGAACTAGGGAGGATACATCTAGCATTAGTGATATAGATAGTAATTGAAATTTTACATTTTAAATTATTTTAACAATTGATGAGGTATCACAAGATAGTCTAAAATCAAAGAGGCAAGCATTAAAATTTGCTATATTCAAGTCATACTAAGCAATATTAGGAGAAATTGACTTTTTTCTATTTCTCTTTTTAAAATTAAAAAAATTTTAAATGAAAAACATTTTTATTATTTTTTAAAATTTTATTTAAGTAATTGATTTAGAATATTTTTTCCATGGTTCCATGATTCATGTTCTTTCCCTCCTCTCCTCCCACCTCTCTCCCTTAGCCATCGAGCAGTTCCACTGGGTTTTACATGTGTCATTGATCAAGATCTATTTCCATATTATTAATATTTGCATTAGGGTGATTGTTTAGAGTCTATGTCCCCAATCATATCCCCATCTATCCATGTGATCTAGTGGTTGTTTTTCTTCTGTTTTTCTACTCCCACAGTTCTTTCTCTGCATGTGGATAGTGTTCTTTCTCTTAAGTCCCTCAGAATTTTTGATCTTTTGTTCTTCCAAATCAACTTTGTTATCGTTTTTTCTAATTTAGTAAAAAAGTTTCTTGGTAGTTTGATAGGTACGGCACCAAATAAGTAAATTAATTTGGATAGGATTGTCATTTTTATTATCTAATCTTGTTTTATCTATGAGCAATTAATGTTTTTCCAATTGTTTAGATCTAGTTTTAATTGTGTGGAAAGTGTTTTGTAATTGTGTTCTTATAATTCCTGTGTTTGTCTTGGTAGATAAATTCCTAAGTATTTTATATTGTCTACGATGATTTTAAATGGAATTTCTCTAACTCTTGCTGCCAGGATATGTTGGAAATATATAGAAATGCTGATGATTTATGTGCGTTTATTTTGTATCCTACAACTTTGCTAAAGTTGTTGATTATTTCCACTAGCTTTTTAGTTGATTCTCTAGGATTCTTTAAGTAGATCATCATATCATTTATAAAGAGTGATAGCTTGGTCTCCTTATTGCCTATTTTAATCCCTTCAATTTCCTTTTCTTCTCTAATTGCTACTGCTAGTGTTTCTAGTACAATGTTAAATAATAGAAGTGATGATGGGCATCCTTGTTTCACTCCTGATCTTATTGGGAAGGCTTCTAATTTATCCCCATTTCAGATGATACTTGTTGATGGTTTTAGATATATACTGTTTATTATTTGTAGGAAAAGCCCTTCTATTCCTATACTTTCTAGTGTTTTTAATAGGAATGAGTGTTGTATTTTGTCAAAGGTTTTTTTCTGCATCTATTGAGATAATCATGTGATTTTTGTTGGTTTGCTTGTTGATATGGTCAATTATGTGAATGGTTTTCCTAATATTGAACCATCCTTGCATTCTTGGTATAAATCCTACCTGATTTTGATGAATAACCCTCGTGATCACTTGCTTGAGTTTTTTTGCTAGTAATCTATTTTATAAGATTTTTGCATCTATGTTCATTAAGCTATTTCTCTTTTTCATTCTCACTTCAGGACTATGCACAAATATTACAATTTATTTAACCACTCTTCTACAATACTAATTATGTAGTAATCTAAAAACACAGAAAAGAAGCATATATTTAAAAATAGTTTTATTGATGTATTTTGTTTTTATTTTGCAAACTGAAGGCCTCCATTTATAATAAAAGAAGAAAGTAGTCTTCAACTATGTGAAAACTGTCATATTAACCATATTAATTCCATCAATTAACCATACTAATTCCATTCAACAAAATTCAATTCAACAAAAATACACTTATTAAGAAAAAGAGGGAATAGCACTAAGGTTGACTGTGAGTGAGAACTTGCAAGTAGTGAGGATTTGTAGAAATTAGATTGAATAATCTACTAAGTAAGAAATTTGCCGGTGATCTTTCAAAACAAGGTAGATTCTCATCACTTTGGAGTGATTTCTAGGCAAGTCTTTCCTGGATGCAGAGAAATAGATGAGTTGACCTCTCAAGTCCCCTTTTGCCCCATGATTGTAAGGAAAGGCAAGGGTATATGGAGCCTCCACCCAATTCACAGGTGAGAGAGATGTGATCTCCCTTGGGACTTCAGGATTTACCCAGTATTAATGGTTTCCTATTATATTGCCATGCTCAGAAACATGCTGTAGAACAGCACTGCAGGGTTTTGACCCAATCCAGGGTAATAACTTTTGAGATTAACACTCAAACTTCTTCTAGCTTCTCTTATTCATGACTTCCTAATATAGGCAGCTTGCAGACTTTAGATGGTCTCTCCAGGACCACATTTATAATGTTCTCAATACACCATGCCCTTGTGATGTAGGATTTGACGGATGTTCTTTATATTGCATATGATGATGTATTGTCCTTTATGATGCTATGAGTGAATGGAAGATATATAGATATAAATTATTAGGCTACCCCTGGGATCTTGGAAGCAAGGTGATTTTGATTTTAATCGGTTTACCCTACTGGGAAATGTTACATTAGGAGTGAAAAATGAATGCCTGACCAACACATTGACATAAAGTTTATTTAGCAGCAAGTGCTGGATTTGGCACACTTGGGACCCAGTCCTGATCTTAAAAAAAAAGAAAAGAAAAATAAAAAAATATAAGGACCTTTTTTAGGGTGAATGGAAGTTTCATTTGATGAAGAATCAATAAAAAAAAACATTTATTATGTGCCTACTATGAGCCAGGTATTGTGTTAAGTGTTGGAGATACAAAAAAGAGGCAAGAGTCCCTGTCCTCAAGGAGCTTACAATGAACAGAAAAGAAAACAAAACAAAAACCTTTATCTTCTGTTTTAGAATCAAGACTATGTATTGGTTTCAAGGCAGAAGAGCAAGTAAAGCAATGGGGGCCACACAGATAGAAAGTGTCTGAGATTAAATTTGAACCCAGGGTCTTCTATCTCTATTACTGGTTCTTAATCCACTGAGCCACCTACCTGTCCCCAAGAACTTACAGTTAACTTAAAGGGGGAGAACTCCAAGTGATCCCTTTTCTAGAATGTAATTTGTCCCTGGCCTGGTGACTTCACAAACACAGAAGCTTCCACTGCTTTCATGGGAGAAGTGGGCCAATGGAGTTAAGAATCATGGCCAATTTTTTAAAAATTAAAAATTAAAAGAAAAAAAGATAATCCTGGTTTACCTGGCAAAAATGAACAAGCAACTCCTGCAAACTCCCCTGTGTCTGCTATTATCCATGGTTCTTCTTGTCCATGCTCCAACTTCTGCATATGTTCATGGTTCTCTAGCCTTGATGCCAGACCCTGGTGTGTACCAATTTTGAGATGGGTTTATAGGTCTGGAATTGGTATCCCTGTTTCTAGGCTTGTGGTTAAATGATACTTGGGCCAATTTAGCTTTGGTTTGGAATAATTTCTCTTCCATTATTTACCTTGCACTCAGGTGGGTGACAGCAGCATGTGCTGAATAGAACAATCTTTGATCACTGGATTAAAATTTATATTATTGGTAATGAATCTAGACTATGCACTCTGACAGTCCTGGAGAGTTCTAAAAATGGGGTCCAGTCCAATAAACAGCAGCCCTGTGATATCATAACTCCTGAGTTCTATTCTTTTCTGTCATTGACTGACCGTGAGATCTAAGGCAGATCACTTAATCCCAGGGTCTCAAGTTTCTCATTTGTAGGATGGGAAATAGTGAGAACAACTGGAGTGACCTTGGGCAACACGTTCATGTTGTACAAGACTGCTTTACAGCACTTAAAAGTGCAAATGGCTAAGAAGAAAAACTATTGAAAATGACACAAGTTAAGGCTAGCCCATTACTCAACTCAAAAGATATAACCTGGGGAATTAGCTGTGGTGATCTTTAATTGGTGCCCAATTTGGCAGACAATTTTGGCCTAACAGTTTCCAAAAACATTTACAATTGTATTTTTTTCTCTCTTTTTCTATCCTTTGCTTTTCAGACTACAGACTTGCTTCTCCCTGTCTAAAGAAATTCTGCCTAAATTCCTTAAGGGTCTGACCCTTTCTGAGCTTTAGTTTATGCTCCTTTGTTCTTGTATTTGACATTATCTCAAATAGTCTTGTAGAATCTTGCTTCTGTTCCCTTCAGAATTTTATATCCCTCAATGAACCATTTTTACCCTTCAGAAAAAAGAACTGCATGTTTTGGTTTCCCTCATCCTTATTAATATAGTTTAAAATTTTTTGCATTTTCTAATAATTCTGGCTTAATTTTTTGGTGTAGCTTTTAGATATAGAAACTACTAAGAAAATGGAAGAGAACTCTATGTGTGTGCAGGGGAATAAGCATTTATATATAGCACCTACAATGTGCCAGCCATATTTATATAGCACCTACTATGTGCTAAGCATTTTACAAATATCAGCTCATTTGTCCTTACAATAATCCTGTAAGGTAGGTGCTATATTATTACCATTTTACATTTGAGGAAATTGAAGCAAACAGAGGTTAAGTGACTTGTCCAGGTCACACAGCTAGTAAGTGAGGTTGATTTGAATTTAGGTCTTCCTGACTCTAGGCACAGTACTCTATTCATTGCATGATTAACTGTAATAGAACATAATACATATTTGTCCTATTTGTATTATATTCAGTAATATCTCCTTAGACATTTCATGGGTAGAGGGGAGTCTATCTGGAATTGAGATGGGTATTCCAACTATGGATGCAAAGAAAGAGACTGTAGCTATAGATGGATAATGAAGTTCTCTTATTCTTTAATACAGTTCAATGATGAATAATTTCCATCTAGTTTTCTGCTCTTTCATTCATTTGTTGATTAAATATTCCCAATTACAGGTGCAGATGGGTATAGCTAGTTAGTGTCTAGGTTTTAAAAAATGATCTTTTTCATATCACCTTAGATTCTGAAGTTTTGTGCAATCTGACAAGAGATACAAGGCAAATGTTATTTTATTTTATTGATTTTTTAAACACTAAAATCATTTGCCAATATATGTTACTAAGTATATACAAGCAAAAATGGTGGACAAAATGATCACATCCTACATCATATACAACAAGAGGTACTGGAAACAACTTACCTCTGTGCTTCTTTTTTTATTTTTTTTTTTTCAAACCCTTACCTTCTGTATTGATTCTAAGGCAGAAGAGTGGTGAGGACTAGGCAATGGGGTTTAAGTGACTTGTCCAGAGTCACCCAGCTAGGAAATGTCTGAGGTCAAATTTGAACCCAGGACATCCCATTTCTTGGTCTGACTCTCAATCCACTGAGCCATCCAGCTGCCCCCCCCCCTTTAATTATTTTTAAACCTTTACCTTTGTGGAGTTAAAAATTAATATCCAATAACTAAATATTATATTTAATAAAGTTTTATTAATAATAACTAAAGTAAGAGATCTAGCTATTCAGCCTGCTTGCCAGAGCAAAAAAAAAAAGAGTGTGGCGGAGCCTCAGGACTTATACAAACGTGACCACGCAAAGGTAAACAAAAGGAAAAGCATTCTAGGTAATACAGAAAGGAACTCTGGGCAATGCAGCCTTTAAGGGTTCAAGATTTTCCTACTATACACCTTCATCTTAGAATCAATAGTGTGTCGGTTTCAAGGCAGAAGAGTTTTAAGGAACAGGCAATGCAAGTCAAGTGACTTGCCCAGGGTCACCCAGCTAGGAAGTGTCTGAGGCCAGATTTGTACTCAGGACCTCCTGACTCTCAATCCACTGAGCAACCCAGGTGCCACCTTCTCTTTATTTCTTTAAAAATGTCGAACACAGTCATCACCTCATTTAAGCCTCACCATCCTTTAGAATGTAACATTTTCCCACCTGTAGTCTTCCACCTCTCTTCTAAGATGAGACAAACATGTTTTATCATCTGTCCTCCTGTGACAAGATTGGTAATGTTCACGACATATTTTAAAAACACAGAGAAAACAACTGGATTTGAAATGTAAATATAAATCTTCATCCTATGTGGCATTGGTGAAATCCCAGCAACACCTCTTTTAGGTCCAAATGTATTGAATATCCATGATGATTTCTTCTTGTTAAGGGAAAACATAGACTGCTGTCAGTCTAAGAGGAAGTGGTATTTATTCTATAATAAAACTACAAGAGATGATAGCTTAAAAAAATGAAATTTGGAGCAGCGGATAGGCATATGGCTAAGCCGTAATGAGAATACACATAGCTAGAATGTGTTTACTTTGCCTGTGAACTTGCCCAGTATTCTTGCTTTACTCCTCCTCCCAAAGCTCCTCTTCACCTTCACAGTTGGTAATAATAGTCTGCATCTTTGCCTCATCATCACCTTCTCTGTCATTAGGCTCAAATGGAAAAGATGCAGGTCCACTCCCTGAATCAGCATTGGCTCTCTGGAGCTGGATGTCAGCTGAGCCTGACCTCAGCTGCTCTGAGGTTTTTGTCTTTGTCGGCACATTTCAATATCCATTGAGCCTTGCCGTAGGGACACAGGCTGATGGGAGAAGGCGGCAGAAAGCTGGGAAATGGACAACGGATACACAATGTCTGTGATGTCTTCCAAGCACTAGAGTTGTGCGTGTGATGTCAAAAATGTCTGGTTCCAAAGGGTGGAAATATTTACTTTTTTTGCTGCTTTGGCTGTTGGAAACGTCTCTCTTGTTTCTCTTCCTAGCTCATGTAGGCAAAGCTTGGATCCTTTCATTGTCAAGTTCTAATGAATCTGCATCAAGTCTGGAGGGTTGGATCACATAGTGGGATACATTAATGGGTGTGGGAAAGGGAAGAAAGTTTTTCTTCAGTGGCTCTGGGCTTGACAACAAGTCCTTTCTGTATTTTTTTTTATTGCATGTAGGAAACTTGCTCTATGTTCCTTGCTGTGATATCTTCAGTTGCTTGTGATATTGGAAATTTGGGAGTCCTTGAACTAATTTTGAGGTCCCTAATCTAAACTTCCTGTGAACATTTAGGGGACTTGAAACTACATTTCCCATGATTCCTCTTGTGTAATGAGGTGGACAGGAAGTGTGATAACATAGACTGAGGTATAAAGACTCAGGATGGGATTGGTACACTGTCTTTTTCCCTGCTGAAGCAGCATGGTGGGAAGGTATGGCATGACTTTTGAACTAAATCTTAATAGGTACGTGGCTTCATTTTTCTAAATGGCTTTTAATAAACCCTTTGAAACCATGATATTTGTAATTTTATCACTCTATATCAATTTTATTTGTTACATGCTTGAAAGAGAATTGAAGCCCCTTGGGAAAGAGCTAGACTGATCTTACACCTTGATGCTCTCTTCCTCCCCACAAGTATCTTTTTCTGGTGGGGGTTGGGGGAGGAGGTGGGGGGAACCTGGGAGCAAGTTTAGCTAATACAATCACTGATGGCACTAGATTGGATCTGATATATCATAGCGCTAGAGTTGCTGATCCCATAATAGCATGTGCTATATATGTATGAGTTTGTGGGCTTCTCTCCAGACTGACACCAAGCATGATATACTTCCCACATGCCATACTACTGGAGGAGAAGAGACCCAATACTATGACCCCCATATTGTGTGTCTCTTAGCCTTTCTCATTTTCTCTTCAGTAAGCACTCCTTTCATTTCTCATTTCAAGTCATGCACTACTGACTATATATTAATTGCCTCTACTTTAGAATATATATTATATATTAACTGAAGTCTTCTATGTCTGCACTAAGGCCAGTCTCATTTTGTTTACCATTCTTTGTGGTACATAAATAATCTGCTCACTAGCTGCCACCCTTACAAACCCCAAGGCAACCACAAGCATAGTTTTACCCCTCCATGACTCCATAACAACTCTGGAGGGAGAGGGAGAGAGATATGGACCTTACTTTCAGCATCTCCACCTGTCCAGCTATCAGTCCAGATTCTAGACTTTCATTAGTAGTGCATGGAAAAAATTGGTGGTGGTGGTGGGGGAGGCAGCTGGGTGGCTCAGTGGATAGAGAGCCAGGCCAAGAGATGGGAGGTCCTGGGTTCAAATTTGACCTCAGATACTTCCTAGCTGTGTGCCCCTGGGCAAGACACTTAACTCCCATTGCCTAGCCCTCACTGCTCTTCTGCCTTGGAACACATACACAAAAAGACAGAGGAGCTTTTAGGAACCATGCTTTATTTAGTGCAGGTTGGCTGGAAATGGTAGTTTGGGTTTCTAGAATCCCACATAAATCCAGCTACAATTCAGAAACCACAAACTTACTTCTTTCCTTTCTTTTCTTGGGATTTCTGTGTGAAAGAATTTAATTACATTAATAGAGTTTTATAAATAGAAAAAATTATTATTAAAATGTTTTTGTCTGAAAAATTTCCTACTAGTCCTTCCTGCATATAACTGAGTCAAGCGAATACCATGGAGGTTTCATAGCCTGAGTTTAAATATCAATGTAACCAAAGGCTCATATTTCCAATTCTGTACTCACCTGGACCCAAGCTCAGTCTTGGAGGGTTTTTTTTTTTTAATTAAACTCTCCACATCTTATGGATTTCTTATCTCTAGCTTTTGCCTTAGATGCCTTCAGCTCCATTGTAAGGCTAGCAAAGACAGCTAGGTGGTGCAGTAGTTGACAGAGCAGCAGACCTGGAGTCAGACTGATCTAAGTTCAAATCTGACCTCAGACACTAGTTGTGAGACTCTGGGCAAGCCACTTAACTCCAATTTGTTTCAGTTCCTTATCTATAAAGTGGGTACCTACTGGAAAAGGAAATGGCAAAATGCTCCAATATCTTTATCAAGAAAACCTCATGCACTTTGCCCATGGGTTCAAGCAGAGTTGAACGTGACTGAACAAGAAGGCTAGCATGGCATAGAACACAGGACATATTTATTATACACAATAAAGAATACAGAAAGAATTTGTACTAAGTCCATAGTTAGCCAAGAAAATAACTGTCCCCTTTCCCTCCTGTGGACCCCAACCTGTATCTTGGTGGTGTGATTCTTTCTAAGTGAAAAAAGGGTTGCAAGAAAGTCAAATACTGTAGCCTTTTGGAAAGCTACACCTTTCCAGGGAAGTTCCTCAAGATTTCTAGCAGTATGCACTTAGAGCACAAACCCAGATTTGAGCCTTTCCTTCCAAGAGAATAAAGAACTTAGAACCAATAGAAACTACTGTCTCATCCTCTGGATCTGAATTGTATATGTGGCTCACAGTAGTAATAATGAGGCTTTGATCCTCCACCTCATAATTTTATGCCTCATTGTTCTTTGATTCCTGCTCTCTATTTTCTCCTGTGTTGATCTTTCCCCCTTTCTCTGCTCTATCACTCTGCTTCTGTCTCCAGGTCCTCAAGAGCATCATTCTTTATGTCTGGTACATGCACAATCTCTTGCATGTACTTGTCCAATCTCTCTCCCTTATAAAGGCTTGTAATAGTTAAAATTAATTATGAGGCTGTTAGTAGCTTTTGTAGCTTTATTACATCAAGGTAGAGATAGTAATGAGAGAGAAATGTAGTAAAGAGGTAGAGAGTTGTGTAGCCTACCACTCCATATGCCATTCTGATGAAATTGAAGCTTGCCACTGACAAGGGTCCAATCTCCAGCCAGAAGAGTATAAGAGTCAGCCTTCAGGTTCCAATCTCCAGCTAAAAGTCTATGAGACTCTCTTCAGCAAGAATCACTAGAGCAAGAGTCACTAACACCAGACTCTGAATCCAAATGTGATTCTCAATCAGAATGTCCTCCAGAACCTTAGTCTTGCCTTTATAAGCAGTTTGTTCCCCCATTAGCTCTCCCATGTCACATCTTCAGGAACCAATCATAGTTCCTTAATTTATCTGGCAATGCCAAGGGGGTTAGTGCTTGTGGGATCATTTTCTGGTCTCATTGGTTTCAACTTCCTTTCACTGTGGGCATGCGTAACCCTGCACATCTCACTGGTAAAGGACCTCTGGGTCCCTGATGATTAAATTAAAACAGAGGGAGGGAAATTCCCTTCTCACAGGCTTAACTTCTTTGATGCACTGCAACGGCTACCCATCACTTCATTGGGTAAATATTATAGTTTTTTTAGGATGAAATAGCTTGGGTTAAACATGCTTCTAGATCTTTTCTTAGTCAGCCCCACAGCTCTATTCTGTTTACAAAAGGTCCTCTCAATGCCCCTAAAAACTTTCTGACTCGCCATCTCAATAGATGGTTTCCAGTCCTCTTTCCTACTTGAGTTAAGGTGACTGAGTTGGATTCGTCTTTTTTCCTTCCTTGAGATAAATGAGAAATACTTTTATCCTTCTCCAATCACATTTCTAACTTCCATTATTTTCTAGCACCAGTTATACAAATTCCTTGGATGCTTGGAGAAACTTCAAGAAAATACTAGGAATGATTAAAGGAGAAAAATGAACCTGGTGGCTGTTGCTTCCAGTTTACAGGCATTAGTAAAAGCTCAGATTCTTATTAAACTCTCCCTCCAGTTGAAATATTTGTAGTATATAATTACATTGAGTACAAATGCAGGCTCGCCTTAACAATATCCATGGATTTATGCATTGTATAGTTATATGGAAATTATGCAATATTAAAGGCCATATAATGCAGTTGGAGTCATGTAATAGGGTTATATTCAATAAAGCTTACTTCCAATCTGTAGGTCATTATGCCCCCCAACCCTTAAAGAGTAATATGCTACTCTAAGAAGGCAAATACTTTTAGAGTACCTCATTGAATCCATGTCATAGTCTGTCCCCATCTGCCTTCCCTCCCTCCCCAACCCCCCTAGCTAAATCAACAGTTCTGTGTGAGGGTCCAAATCTCTCACAACTGGGAAGTCATCATGATATTCACTTACTTTAATATATGATAACATGTAATTGTATGATTTGCATTAGTCTGTCTTGGTGCTTGCAAGGACAATGCCATGATTTAGTTTTAGCTAGTATGGAAGGCCCAGGAACCGCTTTTACCTACTCCTTCTCTCTCCAGTCAATGATAATGGATAAGCCAAAGAAAATTTCACTTGTGTGTCAATTGGAAGCACCCAGACACTTCTATAAAACTGGTTGTGCCTTTGGAAACTTCTCCCTAATAATATTAGTATGGGTCATGTTTTTTCCTTTCCTATTACCATCTTTATCCCAATGATTCTCAAATCTACCTATGCCACCCTAACCCCTCTGCTGCTATTATCTCTAAATGCCTTTTGGACACCTTGAATTGGATGTTTAGGAGACATCTTAAACTCAACATGTTTAAAATAGAACTCACTATCTTTCCTGTTAGATGCTCCCTTCTCCTTTTCTGTTCTTGCAGGGGGCAACACCATCCATCCAGGCCCCCAGGCTCACAACCTAGGGGTCATTCTTGACTTCTCACTACCCTCTACCCTCATGACCAATCTATTGGTAAGACCAGGCAATTTCACCTTTGCAACTTCTTTCAAATATGCCTCCTTATCTTCACCGCTGCCACTCTGGCCCAGTCCCTCATCATCTCATACCTGGACTATTTCAATAGCCTGCTGGTAGATCTTTCTGCTTCAAGTTTCTTTCCATTCCCATGCATCTTCCATTTAGCTACCGAAGTAATTTTCCTAAAGCATAGGTCTGACCATGTCCCTCTACTCACTAAACTCTAATGGCTTTCCATTAACTCAATCCATCTTGAGTCTGGGGTCTCCTCTATTTTAATTATTTCCTATTTATCCTATTTATATCTTATTTGTACATATTTATTTGTTGCCTTCCCCATTAGAGTGTGAATTCGTTGAGATCAGGAACTGTATTTTGCCTTTTTTTTTTTTATTGCCAAGCACAATGCCTGGTACATTGTAGGCAGTTAAAAATACTTAATGTTTGACCCAGAAATCATTTCTGGGAACAAATGAAATTGACTTATGTTTAGGATCATACAGTTTGCCTGTAAGCAGCCAATCATATCAATAAATATTTGAACATAGAACATTTATTATGAATATAGGAAGGCAGAAATAGAATTTACCTTCAATCCTGTTGAAATAGAGATAGAAATCCCACATGCTTAGTCTTTTTCTTCTTATCAGTTTAGCACACAGTCCTTGAAACTCATAGTACCATTTGGTGGAATGTCTGACTTGTAGGTAAAGGTGTAGACTTCAGTGATGGGCTGATAATACATCTAACTGCTTATCTGCTCACCTGTAGATCTGCTTGCTTCCTTGTTCTGGTGTCCATTTGTCTACTCCATATCCTATCTCAACTACTGATCCTGAATCTTCTATAAGCTGAACATGAATGATAAGCTTCTACACTTTCCTCACAGGTCTCAGGAATCCATGGCGCTTGTCCACCAGCTACTACCTTTTCCTTTCAACTATATTACCTTGAAACAAATGGCTCCTATCAACCATAGCAGCCAACGTTCTCTTCCAGGAACTCTTCTTCCTCTAGAGGCTTTTCATGTTTATTTGAGGAGGGCCCATGGCATTCTGGGAAAGTGGATCTTTTCCTATATTTGCTACAATAATCTGCTACCATAATCATGATAACTCACACATATGCACATAATACACACATATTTTCCTCTCAACAACTATGTGAAGTAGTTTAACATACTACTTTCTCCATTTTTCAGTCAAGAAAACTGAGTCACAGAGGAGTTATATTATTTACCTATAAAAAGAATTTTAGTTCTGTGTACATTTTCCATTTTAATTGAAAACACTAAACTTGTTTGTAATTTGCATTTCCTTTTAGACACAGCACAGCTTCTCTCCATTCTCCATTTGTTTATTGTAGACTGTATTCCCATACCATGGGTGAATTTGATTGTGGCACTACTAATTCATTCATCTTGATATCATCACTATTGGGTACAATACCTGCATCCAAACTAACTGTGCAGCAATTTTCGGAATCACAGAATTTTAGAGATGGTCAAGGTCTCAGTGATCCTGTAGTGCAACCCACTTCTGAATAATAATCTTTTCCATGATATATTTCCTCCACCCCAAAGGGCCATCCAACCTTTGCTGAAGACTGAGAGAGGAATTACCGACCAAGCAAGCCCATTCTATTTTTTGATGATTTGATTAGGATGTTTTCTTTCCTTTGAACCGGAATCTGCCTCTTTGTAGCTTCTACCCATTATGCCTAATTCTGCCCTCCTTCTAAATACTCCATTCCCTTCCCCCACTGCCCACCATTGTGCTTGAAATTCCATAAGGATTCATTCCTTTGGGACCAGAGATCTTGAAAGGTCCTCTATTAAAAGACAATATCCCACGAGATGGAATATCTTCAGCTTTTATTAACTAATGCTTCAGGGAGATTATGACAGCCAGCAGAGAGAGAAAGACCCTTGGGAGTAGAACACAGGACAGATCTGGAGAAAGATGAGGGTCAAGAAGTAGGGCAAAGATACCAAAAGGGGTAGCAGAAGGGGCATAGAAGCAAAATTTCCATGGTTTCCTTATTTTGGCTGGTTCTATCTTTGGCTATAGGGCTTACTTAATTATTAAGATGGTTTATGTGGTAGACATTCTTTTCATTGAATTTTGAACCTCTAGACCTAGAATGAGAGTTAACATTTCATTTAGAACACTGATAAGAATGTATATTCTTTCCAGGAAAAGAAAGTGAGACTGACTTTAATAGGAACAGATTATTATAAAACCAGCCATTCTGGGACCCAGAGTTAACCATGAAACTTAAGCTTCAACAGACTTATTAAGCACCTCTTACAAGCAAAGCTAAACTCTAAGATTGTAACTTTAGATGAATTGCCCATCTGGATAGGTGGAGGTCCATGGTAAATACACAACAGAGGTACAAACAAAGTCCTCTAATGATGTCTTCCTTGTAGATGACAGCTGGCTTCTACAGATATGTTGTTAAAAGGGACTAAGGTGAGAGCATTACCTTCAGAAGAGTTTACTTGAAAGAAAGAAAGAATCTTTCTGTACAGAAAGATTCAAACCTAAATGGATTAAATGATTATTTTGAATCCTTAACACAGTTTAATGTTCAATCCAGGCCATTATAACTTTAGCTTCTTTGCCAAAAATGAAGAGAAACATCAGGATAAGTGAAGAGCACATAGTTTGACAACGAAATCTTTATTTTTTAAAAATTACTTTTATAATTCTCTTATCAAAGTTCTCAAGAGAAGGTTCTATTAGATTGGTAATTCTGGAAGACCACTAATGAGAAGGCATCTCCTATTCTGATGTTAGGCTTGTGTAGGCTGCTACCAAAGGCAACATATAGCCAAGGTTGTTTTTGGGAACGCCTTTTTTCGATGTGTATTGCCTTTACCCTATTCTGGTCACATTCAGAAGGGCAAAGGAAGTCCCTAATCTTACAGACACTTTCCTTGTATTTTCTCTCCCATTACCTTCATCAGAAGAACCTTAAAAATGTTAACTCATCTAACGTCCTATTAGCCTTGTGAGATAGGTAAGTTATTAAAGAAAACAAAATTGGATTTCTCTTTTTTCTAAAGCTGCTTCCAATCTCATATTTTCCTTGTGGAATTTTCCTCTTGGAATTTTTGTTTTCCACTCAAAAAATTGGTATGTCCCTGGAACAAGATGAGAGATGTCTGGACATAGCACTTCACTCAATAGTGTACGAGTGTGGGTGGAGAAGTGAAGGTCATAATACTAAGCCAGACCCCATAGAGCCCCTAAAGACTATGCAGCATTTGACAGCCATGGGCAGTTTTTTGCTCATCTAACTAGTGTCTCACATGAAATTTTCAGCTTTCCTTTCAGGACTCATCTTAAATTCTGTTTAAGGAAAGTCTGAAATTCCTATGTCTCGGGCAGTTAAAAAGATCTGAACAAACTGTCCCAGGTTCATGCCAGGTAAATCCTGGCCAGCCTTAATTTTTTCCATAAAACTTACAAATCTTGTGTCACTTACAAGGAGGGAGGTGGTGGAGGTGGGTGGGAGGAAGAAAGAAAGAGAGAGATGGATGGAGGGAGGGAGGGAGAGAGAGAGAGAGAGAGAGAGAGAGAG
>NC_058132.1:246012861-246120010 GCF_016433145.1 Gracilinanus agilis
GAGAGAGAGAGAGAGAGAGAGGAGAGAGAGAGAGAGAGAGAGAGAGAGAGAGAGAGAGAGAGAGAGAGAGAGAGAGAGAGAGAGAGAGAGAGGAACAAGTTGTATTGGCTTTCTTTGCTTATTCTAACATAAGGGAAAGTCTCAGTCTGCTCAGTCACATTGAATCAGAAGAACCTAAGGTCAGATTTCACTTCAGAGCTCTTGTTAACTGAGAAGGAAGCATTCCCTTGACTCTGAATCCATGGACCAGCAAGACAATACGTCCTTGACCAGGAATCTCTTCCTATTCTCCCTAAATAAATCATAGATCCTAGGAACATAAATAATAATAATAGTATTCTTTTTTTTTTTTTAACACTTTAAGGTTTACAAAGTGCTTTACGCGTCTCATTTGATCCTCACAACAATGTTATGAGGTAGGTTAGTGTCTTCATTTTATAGATGAGGAAACTGAATATCAGAGAGGTTGAGAGATTTGCCTAGGTCACCTCTCTAGTATCTGAGGTAGAATTTGAACTCAGATCTTCTTGAATCTAAGACCAACTCTCTGTCCATTATACTACCTTGCCATACTATAGATTTAGGTCTGGAAGGGACCTTGGAGATAATTTAGTCTACTCCCCACAAATTTACAGATGAGGAAACTGAGGTTCAGAAAGGTTAGTTATCTCATCCAAAATCACATAGAGCTGGGATTTGAACTCAGGTCCTCTGACTCTAGATCCAGTCTACTACACTGCATTCCAGTATCTCCCTTGAGGAGAAACAGGAGTACCTAATTTCTTAGGCTATGACAGAGATAGCATACTATCTGTGGGGATAGCCTTAAGAAGGGTTCAGTAGCCTTTTGTCTCTCCAACTTGAAGCCTGGGAGCTTAGAGCTAAGAGATTAGAAGCACACCTCCTCAGTTAAGTTCACATAGCTCACCAGGACAAAAAAAAATCATTGAGAAGGAGGCACACATTAGAGGCATTTCCCCAAAACAACTAATAATGGGACTCTAAGGAGGCTTGACATTTCCGACACTTTATATATAAGATTGATCATGTGGTTTGATAGGGGTATGATTAGGGTTTTGATGTTAAAAGATTACTCTACTGCAAATATGAATAACATGGAAGTAGGTTTTGAACAATGATATGCATATAACCCAGTGGAATTGCTTGTCAGCTCTGGGAGGCTGGAGGTAAGGGGGTGGGAAATCATGAATCATGGAATCATGGAAAAATATTCAAAATAAAAAAATTATAAAAAAAGGAAATTGTGCTCTCTTGTCATTAAATTCTTCTCAATCAATTAGCATTCTCTTCATTCAGCATTCCTTCATTCTCTTAAGCCAGCTTTCCTTCCAACTCCTTGTCTTAATAGATACGTGATAAACTGCTGAAGACACCTTATCCTTTGCAGTCATCTCCACTGATATTGATTCCTATGATTTCTACTGATTTAGAAGAAAAGGATGAGATGTTATTCTCTTTGTTGTATTCTTCTTTCCCAATCCCTGCTCCAGACCATTCTTATACCAATACTTATATTATCTCTACATATTATGTGCCAATACTCATATCATATAACATTTCTCAGAGACTGTCTTTTTTTTTTTTTTAAAACCTTAACTTCTGTGTATTGGCTCCTAGGCAGAAGAGTGGTAAGGGTAGGCAATGGGGATCAAGTGACTTGCCCAGGGTCACACAGCTGGGAAGTGTCTAAGGCCGGATTTGAACCTAGGATCTCCCCTCTCTAGGCCTGACTCTCAATCCACTGAGCTACCCAGCTGCCCCGAGACTGTTCTTTTTAAATAATATTTTATATTTTTTCCTCAATTACAAGAAAAAACAATTTTAACCTTCATTTTTAAAAGTTCTCACCCTCAATGAATTCTTGCCCTCCCTTAATCCCTCCCTTTCCTCTCCTCTCCCTGAGATAGTAAGCAATCTGATGTAGATTTTACACGTATGTAATAGTGTAAGGCATCTTTCCATATTGATCATTTTGTGAAAGAGAACAAGTTAATAAACATTTATTTATTTATTTTATTTAGATTTAATTTTATTTTCTCCAATTATATGCAAAAACAATTTCCAACATTTCCCAAAGGATACTGAGTCTTGAATTCTCTCTCTCCTTCCCACCCCCCCATTGAGATGGTAAGCAATCTCATATAGATTTTGCATGTACAATCATGTAAAGAATTTCCTGTTAATAATTCTTTTGTTGAGTGAAACTCAAATATTAACAAATAATTAAGAAGGTGAAAAAAGTTTGCTTTGGTCTGGATTCAAACTCATCAGTTTCTTTTTTCCTGGAAGCAGATGGCATTTTTTTTTTTATCATGAGTCTTTTGGGAAAGTTTTGAATCATTATATTGCTGAGAATAGTTGTTATTCACAATTGTTAGATGTATGTTATTTCTGTCACTGTGTACCATATGTTCTCTTGGTTCTGCTTATTTCATTGTTTCAGTTCACACAAATATTTCCAGGTTTTTCTGAACTCCTGTTTGCTATTTCAGCATAATAATATTCCACTACAATCATATACTCTAACTTAGCCATTTTTCAATTGATGGTCATCACCTCACTTTCTTTTTTTGGGGGGGGTTGGGGGAGTCTTGATTTTCAGGTAGTCCAATAATTCTTTTTTTTTTTTTTAAACCCATAACTTCTGTGTTGACTCCTTGGTGGAAGAGTGGTAAGGATGGGCAATGGGGGTCAAGTGACTTGCCCAGGGTCACACAGCTGGGAAATATCTGAGGCTGGATTTGAACCTAGTACCTCCTGTCTCTAGGCCTGACTCTCAATCCACTGAGCTTCCCAGGTGCCCCCAGTCCAATAATTCTTAAATTGTCTCTCCTGGATCTATTTTTTCAGGTTAGTTGTTTTTTCAACGAGATATTTCACATTTTCTTCTATTTTTTCATTCTTTTCATTTTGTTTTTTGTTTCTTGATGTCTCATGAAGTCATTAGCTTTTACTTGCTGCGGAAAGAAAAACTGAATCAAGCTTTTGGCACTCTGGCCTACATTCCAACCAGTCTGTATTCATCTCAGTGGGCCGAAGGGCCAAAAGCTTGATTCAGTTTTCTTTTCCACATTGCCCAATTCTAATTTTTAAAGAATGAATTTCTTCCATGACCTTTTGAGTCTCCTTTTCCATTTGGTTCATTCTACTTTTCATGGAACTCTTTTCTTCATTGGATTTTTTTTCGTCTTTTCCTGCAGGTCAATTTTTTTTTAAAACAAACTCTCTTCTTCATTGGATTTGAGCCTCTTTTTCCAGCTGACCAATTTTGCTTTTTAATCTGTTATTTCCTTTTTGCATTACTTTTATATATTTTCCCCATTTTTTCAACATGTCTTATTTGATTTTTGAATTCCTTTTTGAGTTCTTCTAGTGCTTGAGACTAATTTCCATTTTTCTTTGAAATTTTGCATGTGTATGCTTGGATCTTACCATTCCCTTTTGAATCTGTGTTTCACTCTTTGTCTCCATAGAAATTTTCTAGGACTAGGTGTTTTTGTTTTTTTTTTGTTTTTGTTTTTTGCTGTTTGCTCATTCCCCCCCCCCCCCCGCCCCCCTTTTTTTTGCCTATGAACTGGGAATTCTGAAAGCTGTTAATTTTGTTTCTTCCTCTGTTGGCTTGCAGGGCTTTGCACTGTGAGCTATTTTGCCCTGGGGCTAGGTTTCACCACAGTGTAGGCTTGAAAGGACCAAGTGCTATTCTAGGCTTCACTGTGGGGTGTTGCCAGTGTCTGGGACTTCAAGGGGTGAGTCTGGGGTATTGGATACTCTATCATTGCTATATCCGGGGTCCTGGAATCCTGAAGTTGGCCTATATCCAGTCATGGAACTTGGTACAGTAGGTGTGGGGGTGGTTGACCAACACTCCTTTGTGTGCAGTTTTGCTTCTGGATCTCTCTTATCTCATGAAAATCAAATCTCTCTGCCTACTGTTCAAATTATATTAATCAGGAGAGTCCTCTAACTCCATCCTACTTTTGGTTTTTGACTCCTGGCATTTTGAGGCACTTTTGAAAGATTGGTTTGGAATGATTGTGAGAGCAGTTTCAGCTTTTGTTGCTGCTACGCTGCCATCTTGGCTCTGCCCTCTGCCCCTCCCTCATCACCCCAATGAGTCATTCTTGGTTGAAGTTCTAGCATCTTTGCCTTCTGGAATATCATATTCCATGCCTTCAGACTGATCCTTTAATGTAGAAGCTGTTAAACCTTGTGTTATCCCAACTATGACTCCACAATATTTAAATTGTTTCTTTTTGGCTATTTGCAATCTTTTTCTCTTGACCTGGGAGTTCTGGAATTTGGCTATGATATTCATGGGAGGTATCTTTTTTGGAATCTCTCTCAGGAAATGATCAGTGGATTCTTTAAATTTCTATTTTGCCTGCTGGCTCTGACTATTAGGGCAGTTTTCTTGATAATTTCTTCAAAGAGAATGTCTAAGATATTTTTTTGATCATGGTTTTCAGGTAGTCTAATAATTCTTAGATTAACTTTCCTGAATTTATTTTCCTGGTCAATTGTTTTTCCAACAAGATATTTCACATTTTCTCCTATTCTTTTCATTCTTTTGACTTTGATTATTTCTTGATGTCTCATGGTGTCATTAGCTTCCACTTGTCCAATTCTAATTTTAAGGCATGATTTTCTTAAGTGAGCTTCTGCACCTTCTTTTCCATTCATCAATTCTACTTTGTAGAGTTCTTTTTCTCACTGAGTTTTTGTACTCCTTTTCCCATAGGGCTAAGTCTGCCTTTCAACAAGTTTTTCTCTTCATTGTATTTTTGTATGCCTTTTCCCATTTGGCCAATTCTACTTTTTAAAAAATTCATATCTTCATTGGATTTTTCCGTTTCTTTTACCAATTGGTTTATTTCATTTTTTAAGAGATTAATTACTTCAGTATTTTTTTGTGCCTCTTTTACCTAGTTGTTGACACTTTTTTCATGATTTTCCTAATTTTTCTTCTACCTCTCTTATTTGATTTTAAAAATCTTTTTTGAGCCACTCCACTAATTCTTTTTGGTTTTAAGAGCAATCCATATTTTCTTGCATGTTTTAGATATAGCAGTATTGACTTTGTTGTCTTCTTTTGAGTTTATATTTTGGTCTTTCTGTCACCAAAAATTTCCTATGTGGAGTTTCTTTCTTTCTTTCTTTCTTTCTTTCTTTCTTTCTTTCTTTCTTTCTTGTTTGCTTGTGTCCCAGTCTTTTTCTTTTCTTTTCTTTTCTTTTCTTTTCTTTTCTTTTCTTTTCTTTTAATTACAAAGACTGTTAAAGTTGTGGTGAAGGGAACACTGTTCTAAGCTTCAGGTTCTTTATGCAGCTGTTTTCAAAACAGATTCTGGGAATTTATTTGCTTTCAATTCTTCCAAGATGATATGAGCTAAGGAGAAGTATGTTTAATACTCTCTATCTGTGCTTTGGTCTGTAAATAAGACCAAGCATTCTTTCCACATTGGAACTATGACCAGGGCCCTCTGATCCACCATGACCACAAGTGGGGTGTGTGCTAGTGCTCCTCTTCATCCTGAGATGTGGATACTGTGACCTGGTTCTGTGTATGGGCAATGTAGCTAGAGTTTTACACCCAGAGACAGCAAAGGGATCCCTGTAATCTCCTTCTGAGCAATTGAATGGCCCCCAACCTCTCTCATACTATCTGTGGCTGAGAGCTCTAAAAGCCTTTGTTGCCCAAGGCCTGTGGCTGAAGTGGGGCCTGCCCTGGTGCTGTGCTCTACTTCCATCCAAGTATACTAGATCCCTCATGCCAGCCTGCCAGGTTGTTTTAGACTGAAAATTGACTTCATTTTTTGTGGGTTATACTGCTCTAGAATTCATTTTGAGATAGTATATCACAGCTTTTTGGAAGGTAATTTGGTAGAGATCAGATGGGTCTGTGTATCTTCTCTCAATAAAACATTTGTTAAGCCCCTACTATGTGCTGGACAGCATGCTCAACCCTGCTAGCTTATATTGAGTTTGCAGACCATTAAAACTCCTGAGTCTTTTTAGATAAATACTTTTCTAGCCACGTTTTCTTGTTTTTTTTGAACTCAAGACTTCACACTTATTTATTCAATTTCCTCATATTCCTCAATATTTCTGAATTCAGTTTTCTATCCTATTAATCATATACTTATCTACACACATATATATGTACACGAGCATGTTGTGGGGTCCTTGAGGTGAACTCCTGGGGTTTGGGGTGGGTACCCTTTGCAAGAATGCAAGGCTCCAAAACTTAGCTGAAAAATAAAAAGAGAAATTTATTCATTTAGAAGGTAATGTTCAATGGTCAGGAGACAGGCTCCTTGAAGGGATGAATTTTAGTCTTTTTATACTTTATTTATAGCAGCTGGTATGTGACTCGAGGAAGGTATGAATTCAGGCGAAAGTAGGGGTAGTGTTGGTCACTTGACCAGGGTCAGGGCAGTGTCTTATGTCCTGGAGACATGGCATATAGCTGAGATAGACGTCCTAGATTTCATCCCGATAATAATTGGGCCATAACCAGAATAGGTATATCTATGTCCATCTCAAAACCTTGGGGAGAATCCAAGGGGGATAATTCTCTCAAGGGTCTTTCTCTTGGATGTCTAGGTTCTTATTAGGAGTTCTTTGATGTTTTAGGGTTAGTAGTCACAAGAATGCAAGGAAGCAAAGGAATTTTCCAGCTTACAGTTTGGCCTGAAATACTTCTATAATTTGGGGGTACAATGTCCCATGCCAAACAAATGTTTGTGTGTGTGTGTGTATGGTCTTCAGGAAAGACTAGCATTTCTGGTGTGAGAGCTCGTTGAGTTCTTTTCAAGGCTGCTCACCTACTTTTAGTGACTACCTGTCATTCAACCATCTTCAGTGGCTCCAAGAAGTTATGGCATATAGTCACCACACTCCAGTTAAGCCATCTTGGCATATATGCTAAACCAAGTTGAAGGGAACTGAGAGGTCTCAAACCCATCAGTAAGTGAGGGGGATATCTGTGGCAAGTATGGGAAGACTTCCAGTGAAATAGGTAGATGAGAACAATTTGTTTGAATGTCCATGAAGGCTGCAGCAGATTCTGTGGAGTGCCTAGAGCTTGGTCAGACATAGAAGAGATCAAGGTCATCCACTGCATCCCAGACCATTTGCAATAACCCTGACTTTTGCCTTGCTACTGGATTTCAATGACTATAAAAGAGCGAGTGAGGCCGATGACTTTGTGCAAATCTGCCTCACTTAAATTCAATTCATGCTCAAATCTAGACATCACCTGTGATGTCATTGGTTCTCCTTGAAATGGAGGACGAACAATTATATCTATCTATATCTGCTTTTATTTACTGATGCTGAGAAGAGATTGAGAGCAGCTGCCCCTGGTTGTAAGCAGAGTGGTTGATATATGTACATCCTGGCTACTCGCCTCCACCATTCTCTATTTTATCATTGTAGAGGGAGAGTCCCTCATGTTTCCTGTAGCTGTGCTACGTGCCCATCACATAGACATGACCACCATTGACAGCTGCTTTTCCTCTCAAGCCAAAAGCCTTTCTGCTCCAGTGGCAAATACGGCCCTTGGATGTTCCTTCCTTCCAGGATGCATTTGTGTAGTAAATAAGGGTTCCCTCTTTTCCTATTTGCATCCCATGGGTGCTTTTTGATTGCACCTGTGTCCACTGACTGTTTTTTATACTATTTTTCCATATCCAGAATCTGACATCCATTGTCCCTTGTAGCTGTTCTGCTGGGAAGGAAGGGATATTATTGACACCCATACTTTTATCTGAGTAAAGCAGAAAATTAATTGAACCAAAGCTGCCAAAATGGTCATGGAAAGCCATTTGCTCCTTGTTGCACACAGACCACTAAAGCCATTCTGTGGACAGCTCCACAGATCAGATGGTATCACCTTGGTTTTGAGAGATTTCATCTTGTCTTTCTCATCTCAAAATCCCCTTCAGGGTCTACCTGTTGGAAACGTTCATAAAAACTGGCAAGGCTAAAACACATCTGGTAGCTTCCAAAGAGTTGATGCACACAGGTAGGAAAGTCACTCACTTTTCAGAATCACCACCCTCTTGTATCTCTAGCTTTATGAAACTGACTCCTTATACAGACAGGCAGTTCAGGACTTAAATTTAGTGAGGAAAGTACTGGGATTTTTGACTTGGAGGCTGCCAGAAAGAAGCTGGGTTTTAGGAGTCAATAAAGTTAAGTGAGTAAAAGAAGGACTTCAGTTCCAGATTAGAAGTGAGGCCCCAGAGCAAGAAGAGAGTCCAGGATCTAGGAGCAGTCAGAAAATGGCTAAGAAAATTTAGACTGGCTAGTAAGGAACTGCAGCTGGTCACTAGAGGTTAAGAGGCAGTATGTTTTAGAGAAAATACAAAGGATTTAGGGTCCTGGATTCAAGTGCTGATCTTTTACTTACTAGCTTGGGCAGGCCTTTCTCAATTCCCTAAACTATGAAAACAATGCTCAGCTTAATGTGTATTTAAGTACCAGTGCTTTTATTCTCCTCATAATTATTCTGAATCTGGCTGCATATGGACTGTTTGTCTGTTCTATTAGAATGTAAATTCCTTTTGAACAGGGATTGTTTCATTCTTTGTGAATGTATCCTAACCTCTCACACTGCTTAGCATAATGCCTGATGCCTCAAAAATGCTTGTTGATTGACTAATTAATTAATCAGTTAATTAATTAATCCATTGACTTGGGAATGCTGAGGCTCAGTTTCCTCATCTGTAAGACAAGTATGCTTGGTCTAAATAGAATTGGTTGTCCCTTCCATTTTGAGAACTTATGAGTATTATCTGGACAGGGTGAAAGTCTAGATCAGTCTAGATGATGTTTGGGATTATCCCTAGACACTACCAGTTCAGCCTGGGAGCCAAGGCTTCCTGGGCAGAGAATGGCTCAGAGATGTACTGGACAGGCTGTTTGCTGGGCTGTGATTACTTATGAACTCTTGTGGCTGATTAATACTATTTCCTGTCAGCTTTCTCAGAGACTTATCTCCTGTGGGCTGGATTGCCTGTCCTTGTAAGACCCCAGGGCTAAGTTGGCTTATCCCTGATAAACGCTTCATTTGTGAGAGTAGATCCAAACTGTATTTACTAAAAGGAGCCTGTTAAAATAGAAAAATGGTCACAATCAGAGAACATTTTTCTATCCATGCTACTTGCCTGCACTTCTCCTGAAGGAAAAAGGAGGCAAACTCCTTACCATTCTAGCCCAACGATTTTGCAATTTTCTACTGACATTGATTATAGCTTATCTAACTCCATAACAGATCTATCTTACACATAAGATAGAATATAGCTTAAAAAATCAGAAGCAATACGAGGGGGGAGAAATCATCCTTGTCTTCAGATAAGATTTTGTATTATGATAAGTCACCCTTACCAGACACCTCATCCTAAGCAGAGGTCCCTTTGTAGAGATCAATATTGTCACTGTCCCTGAGTGGCAAAGAAATATTTTTTCCCCTGCACATTAAAACTACATTCAAGAAGCATGAATTGGTGAAGACTGACATAACCCTTCTGTCTGACTGGTGTCTTTGAAAAACCATGTCACTCTACTTCCCTGAGAGTTAACATACCGATTTTGAATCTCTTAAACTATAACTTCCAATTAGAGAAAACAGAACAAGAAAAAAAAAGATACATGCAGAAGCCCAAGCACAATATCAATACTTCTTTCTCATTCTTGATTCTTGTTCACATTCATCATCCTACCTAAAAATTCATTATAATAAAATACTCATTAAATGGAAAGGGAAACATTTTTTTCCCTCTCTCAGACATGCAATACAGAATTCATCTTATCCAATAGACAAAAACCAAGGAAAGATTTGGCCAGGAGGGAATAAAGACTCATAAGATGTCTTTTTTTTTTTTGTCCCTGGGGAATACCTTACTAGAATCCAAAGCTGCTTTAAAGGAGAACAGCTGGGAGACTCTGCTGCTGGAAAGCTGCGGACAAGGGGCAGGTGTTATGGTGAAGAGAGATGGCTGGACTTGGAGTCAGCAAGACCAACATTCCATGCTTAACTAGCTGTTTGACCATGGGCAAGTTATCAAATTCTCCAGACCTCAGTTTCCTCATATGTAAAATGGAGATAATACTATTAAAGTACCTACCTACCTCCCAGGGTGGTTGTGAGGCTCCTATGAATGATTATATATAAAGTGCTATACAAACGCTAAAGCATGATAAAAATGCCACTTTTGATTAAGAGAGAAGTCTAATTTCCAGGATAACCACATCTCAAACCGTAGAGGTCTACGTAAATTAATAATAATAGCATTTTATTTAGGAGGGTCCCAGGTGGAACAAAACATCTGTTATTTCTCATTTGTGTTGCCAAGCCTGGGGTCTGAATGAGAGAAGAGGCCCTAACTTATAGGGGATGGTGGGGAAGGGCTAGGTAAGTCACTTTGTCTTCATGGGTCTGTTTTCTCATCTGTAAAATGAGGTGAGAGTGATTCCCTAATCTTATGATCTTATGTTTGGTGCTATTTCTTGGTCTGTATCTCTTCATTTTCCTGTTGCTGGTGATGCTGTGGAGGAGAATAGGAGTCTATTTTAGCCCAGGCATTTGGGAAATGAGGTGATTAGATAATTATCTTATCATGGGTTAGCAATGAATTATCTCAGATGGATACTACCTGTGTACAGTTCATTCACTTTTGCAGTTGGATTTGACTTCCTGAGACCTTTTAACAGTGCATTTTGAAAGCTAAGTCTCCAGTTTTGTTTCTGTGGGTTTAATGTCATACAGTAAAAATTTTGGGAAATTTCTAAGAAACAATGTCACTTCATAAAATATTATCTCCTGGTTCAAGTTAGATGAGCTCCTGAATTAGTCATATTTCTTAATAAGAGTTTGGGTTAAATAATAAAGGAGAACTTAATCCTTGCCTGTGGAAAGTATAAGATCCCACAAAATTCTCATTGACTTTTGGGAGGCTGACTTTTCGAGTGCCTACACATACTTGGAGAAGCAGTTTTCTAATTGGTTGTTGGAGCAGTGTAATATAATGGCCATATGATAAGAGATGTATTCTTCTGTAAACACTTAGGAGCATGGTTGGTCAGTTGGAGGAGATTGGAATAATGTGTGTTAGAGAGAAATAGAAAGTGTTTTAAAAACCATGATCTTCAAAGTGCTTTTACATATAAAATCTCATTTGATATGCATAACAACCAGGATAGTCAGATCATAACCCACAATAATAGTTTCCTTTTTTTTTTAACCCTTGTACTTCAGTGTATTGTCTCATAGGTGGAAGATTGGTAAGGGTGGGCAATGGGGGTCAAGTGACTTGCCCAGGGTCACACAGCTGGGAAGTGGCTGAGGCCGGGTTTGAACCTAGGACCTCTTGTCTCTAGGCCTGACTCTCACTCCACTGAGCTACCCAGCTGTCCCCTAATCGTTTCCTTTTTACAGATGAGGAAACTAAGGCTCCAAGTGGCAAAATGATGTACCTCAACTCAGGTGACTTTCAAAGTGGAAGAATCAAGACGAGAACCCGAGTCTTCAGACTTATAGTTCTATGACCTTTCCATTTAATTTCAATTCAATTTAATTAAAATGTTTTTATTGGGTATCTAGCATATTTAAAGCACTTGACCAAATGTTGGGGCTACAACCCCCATCCACTTGTCCCCTCCAACCCAAGGCAGTTTCTATGCTCAAAGAGCTTGTGTTCTTACCAAGTAATTATTATTAAGTGCCCACACCCGTGGGTTGTGGATCAGTCAGTAAAAGAGAGAGTCCTTGTCTTTTTGGAGACTAGGATCTTGCCAACTGGCAAGCTGACAAAACCCTACTCAATTACAGCCACTTTTGAGTTTATATCTTTATAAGAATACAAATACAGGAGCAACTCAGGGGAAGACTTTGCCTTGATGAGCAGTTTCATGAACATTCAGCTCACTCTACCAGCCTTTCTAATTCTTCATTTTGTAAAGCTAAAAATAAACTACACCCATCCATAATCATGCCATCTGGAGGGGCAGTGCACCTGTTATTTATTTATTTTTTTTCATGTGCAGGCTAAACATACCCATCAGGCATATACCAGGTCTACCTTGGAAAAATAAAGTGGAATTTAAGGCAATTGCCTGAAAATAAAAATAAATAACTTTTGTTTGAGAATCAGAATCAGAAAATTACTCTTATTCTTATAAAGCACAAAGAGAAGTAACAGTTATACACTTGATTAAATCACTGTAGACAGACAAACCAGACAGTTCACACTCCTCCCCCATAACATTTGAGTCTTGAAAGATCTGCATTTTCTTTCTAGACTGATGATGACTTTATTTAGATAACTGAATATCACTTAATAATAAGAATAACAATGGATAGTATTTAGATAGTACTTTAAGTTTACAAAGGTTTATAAAACACTCAAAATATTATCTCACTTTATTTTTGTAACAACATTGGAAGAAAGGTTTTATTATTATCCCCATTTTATAGATGAGGAAAATAAGGCAGTCTAAGTAATATTAACAGGATCACATAGATATTAATAATAATAGCCAGTTAACATTTAAATTGTACTTGCTCTATGCCAGGTACTGTGTTAAGCACTTTACAATTATTTGAACCTCACAACAACCCTGGGAGGTAGGTAGGCGCTATTATTATCATCCCCATTTTGCAGTTGAGGAAACTGAGGCAAATAGAGGTTAAGTGACTTGCCTTGTTCACAAAGCTAATAAGTGTCTGAGTCTGAATTTCAACTCACATCTTCTTGATTCCAGGTGCAGGGCTCTATCCATAGCACTTTAAATGTCTTGAGACATCTAGCCAGAGATTATGTATCCTTTTCTTTGCTTGAACTCTCCAGATAATTGTTTCATTTTTCTACTTCTGTAATGTATATCTGACCTTAGATCGTTTTTTTGTGCTCTTCTTTTTTAAAAAGTTTATTTATTTATTTAATTAAGAATAGTTTTCCATGGTTCCATGATTCATGTTCTTTCCCTCCCCACCTTCCAACCCCTCCCATAGCCAATGTGCAATCCCACTGGGTTTTACACGTGTCATTGATCCAGACCTATTTCCATATTATTAGTATTTGAACTAGGGCCTTAGTCTTAGAGTCTACATCCCCAGTCATGTCTGCATCAACCCATGTGATCAAGCAGTTGTTTTTCTTCTGTGTTTCTGCTCCCAAAGTTCTTTCTCTGGATGTGAATAGCATTATTTCTCATAAGTCCCTCAGAATTGTCCTGGATCATTGCATTGCTGCTCGTAGAGAAGTCCATTACATGGGATTGTGCCACAGTGTATTGTGCTCTTCTTTTTCAAGAGGATAGGTTTTGAAGGCTTTTAGGAACATGGCAATCAGAAGGTAGCAAGCATACTCTAATGGATAGAGGGGTTATACTGGGTAGACCCAGATTCAAATTCAGCTTTTAATATATAATAGTCATGTTGCATTGAGTGGTCATCTCTCTAAGGCTATAACATATGGACCTTTGCATAAGGTGTTTTATTCTGTGTATCTCCTCCCCTGATGAAAAGCAAGCGAGTACTTAAAAAAAACAAAACAAAGGTTGGAAAATAGCTCCTCTCTCTTTTGGAAGAGAACCCTGGATTGTAAACTCCTGGAAGGTAAGGCTTGCCTTATTTATTGTTCTGTATCCTGTGGTGCTTTGCGACAGTCAGAGTTGGAATTTAATATTCGTTGCTGAATGAAAATAAAATCATAGGCTGTATCGATGCAAACACCAAGTGCAGCGGATGTGTAGCAATTTAGGTCAAAAAGTCAATCTAGAACTTTAAGGGAGTTAAAGTAAAAATGTCTTTGGCTGGAATTATCCAGTTAATTGCTTCAGTTTTTCAACATAATAGAATCTCCTCCTATGTGAAAGACACAGGGTAAGCAATGAAGAATGAGGCATAGATCCTAGGGGGCCAAGGAACTTTCTTGGAATTATTTAAGGTAGTGGAGTGTTGGACCTGATGTCAAAAGGACCAGAGTTCAAATCCCTTCTTAGATACTCCCTAGGTTTGTGACTCAGGGCAAGTTACCTGATCTTTCTGTGACTCAGTTCCCTCATGTGTAAAATAGGGATAATAATAGCACTTACCTCCCAGGGTAGTTATCATATATTTAAATCACTTTGCAGACCTTAAAGCGCTACATAAATGCTACCTATTATAAACAATATTTTCATTTCCTCTTCATAGTGTACTGCAAGAGGGTATTTCTCAGCTATTCTTCCCCATTCATCCCCAGATGGAAAAAAGGTCCTTGAGCTAATAGCCTGTGAGTTCCCACTGTTCCGCAGATAGCCAAGGGCAGTTGGTCCCAGAGTATTGGTAAAATGATTTTGTGCTGCCATGTGCTAGCTCTCTTGGAGCATCACATGAAGAACAATCAGATTCCAAATGAGAGACAGGGGCGGCATTCCACCAGCCATACTGTCGCCACATTGCAGGGATGGAGCCTTGCAGCAGGCACACTCCCTGTAGGCAGGACCCCGTGCCAGATCTCCCTTTCGGTGGTCTGTGCCAGGCATTTTGCTTCTCATCGCTTGGAGTGATGACACACTGGAGGAGTCTAGTTCAGAGATATCTCTGTTGGATCGGTTAATTCCTTAAATGAGACAGGGCTGTTAACTTGGAAAGCTTCGTAGCTTTTCAAAGGAAAGGGAGTAAAAACAAACCTTTTCCCTGGCGATCTTAACAGACATGTGCCGGGAAACCGTTCGGTGCTAATTGTTGTGAAAATGTGCCAGGTAGGCTCCCTTTCATGGGCCGGTTCCCAGTTGCCAACCATAATTAATAGTGCTACAGTCTTCAAGGCCATAATGCTCATCAGTTATTAATTAGCAATTCATTTTGTTGAATAAATAATACTTATGATTGATGATAGAACTTGTAATTGGGCACTGGAAGTGGTCCTCCAGGGAATGGCTTTCCAGCAAGTATTAACTATGACATAGTAACAGTTAAGAAACTGAGGATCACTTAAGCAAAGCTGTGTTAAACAATTGTGACAACGGCAAGGTGTTTCCTTTCCAGAGAAGGAAAATCACCCATGAACTTAGACTGGGTATCTCTAGCACCTGAGTGTTAATCACTTCTGGGTACTTAGCACTTCCCACCTCTCTCCATTTCCTCGGAAGCCTGTAAACACCACTGGCCCTTAAAAGGCAATTTTGTCTTTATCTGTATCATTCTATTAACTTTGCCCGACTCTTGTGATTGGTTCTCTATTACGCTGGAATCATGGTAAAGATTTCAGGGGAAACATGCTCTTTCAAAAAAGGCAATGATTGAAATTTCTATTTGAAATTACCCCTTCAGTTAAATTTGCTGGAGATTAACAGATTTTGCTGCCCAATTGATTTTTTGGCACTGGAGTGGAGATCCATCCGGCAGAGATAAAGTGGGGTTCATTTAGCACATCCCTTCCAGGGGGAAACAAGGACCTGGTAAACAGAACCAGCCAAGCCTCTTTGTTGATTCCTCAGTGAAAGCAAGACAACTGGAGCAGGTCAGCTGCTGACCAGATGCTGCCTTCAATTAATATTCCAACCCTAAAAGACATTTATCGCTCACTCTAGAAGGCAGAGCAGCTGAGTAATAAAGGGAACCACAAAAGGTCTTTTGCAAAAGCATTCATGATGGCTAAATTGCTTGAAATAAATCAGTCTCCCCCCTCTCCCAAATAAACATAGTTTGTACAGTGCATGTAAAACAAATTTCTGGTGTTTGGAAAAGGCATCGCCAAAGTGGGAGCTTGTCTTTGACAAGAGCATGCAATGTGCCTCACTGGCATGGTGCATTGTGTGTATGTGTGTGCGTTGGGTTTTGTTTTTATTTTTTGCCTCCTCATTCCTTTTAGTAGAGAAGGGTTAATATGCTGTAAGATCTCATTGCCAGTTAAATAGGTCCTGCACCCTTTTAAGGGAGTAAAAACCTGCAAAAGAGCAAGTTAAAAAGAAACCAAGAGACTGTGTTGTAATGCTAACAGGCAATTAACAAACTCATGGGTGTTAATTATTTTCATACTGTATCATGTTCAATTAGCTTAGTCCCTGCAACAAAGGCAACCATGAACAATTGCTTTGATAGGCGTACAGTACTTCATTTGTAGTTAATCGGTTTAAGCCTTGCAGTTGCTAGGCTACCTCAGTCTCCAGAGGTAAAAGGCTGCACAGATGCACTATGTTTAAATGACTACAGAGAACTGTTTAAACTCAAACCATGTATAACTCTTTATTGATTTTTCACAGAAGATCTCAGCTCTGATGATAAGGTTTTGATATATTTTCCTGCTACAGCCAGTCCCTTGGAGTATTGCAGAAAAAAATCTGTCAATATGCTTCTATTATGATCTCTTGATCTGTGCCTATAAAAACCTTTAGCCGCAGCCCTTATTATAAAATAATGGAAGAAGCAATATCTGACTTTTTTTTCCCACCCTGTAATACATGAAGATTTTTTCCCCCTTCCTATTGCCTTTGGATCCAAATTACAGGACTTCCTCTGTACCCGTGCTCTAAAATAATAAAGAAGAATTTCTAGCACTAATTAATTTGATTGACTCTCAGCAGGAAGGGATCAGCTGTAGCATCATGAACTTTAACAATAACTACCAACTGATGGGCAGTTCACATCAATAAGACCATCACTAGCCTCTCTCTCACCTGTCACCAGGCGGGGAGTGAGCAATAACCGCCCCCCTGCAGATGCACACTGCTTAGGACTTTCTGCCCTATTAGCAATTTATAATGGTGATCAAGAAACAGTCAGCGGCAAATCAAGACAACTGTCTGGCTGCCTGTTTAATTGGCCTTGTTTGCTTTTTGATAAATGGCTCGTGACTGCTACAGGCCCTTGTATTTTGACTTTTAATAGGCCATTGTGATTAGACTACCAACAGATACTAGGTCAAAATGGAGGGAAGGTGCAAAAAATGTTAATTAATATCAATAATAGGCAATTATTAGTTAGACAGAAGGACCTACTAGCTGTGGGCTCTAATGACTTAGAGTTAACTTGAAGAGAAACGCTGCCAAATTAGCATAACCGTGTAAGCAGACTGTGTGGTAGATCCTAGCAAACATCTGTTATGTTAGTAATTCAAATAGAATTTCTGCCTTTGGAGTGATATTTGCAGCATCAGCAATCCCTCTTGGCCATTTCAAGGCACTAACAATACCCTGGTGACTGGTGTCCTTCCAATTGGGCTTCGTTGCAGTCCAAGAATTAAACTGCAACTTTTCATTTGGATTATATTGCTGAGGAGCTCATCCTCCAGGCTCCAGCCAGTGGAGGTTAGGTGAGGGGCTTCGGAATGGCAAAACTGGTGAAACTGGGGCAGGGAAGAACCAGGCTTGAGAAGGGACACGTAGCTCTGTCTATATGTATGTAGGCACACACACACAAAACACAGAACACATGACTAAGTCTCATATGGTTCGGGAACTGTTCTTTGGGTATGGTGGGTAAAAAAGGTATGGCGCAGAGTACCTTCTATTTCTTCCCTCAACTCTCATCAGCCTCTCTCTTCCCAAACCGAGGTTGGCTTGGTCATCCCACCTGTACCTGTATTGTCAGGTTGGTGTGGTTTCCCAGAAGGGGTAGTCATGTATCTACAACCCATTCTCAGCATCCTGGGGGGTAACTCTAGTGTGAGGAAAATACATGTTTATACTTACAACTATAATTCCTGAGCCCCCATGAGCGTTTTTTTCATTTACCATCCATCAGAATGACATTATTAGCTCTTAATTATGAAATATTTATTAACCAAGAAGGTTAAAACTAGAATAACATAACATTTATTCACTGGAAGATAAAATCAGGAATAATCAAATCATAATAGTCTACCCAAATGCTTGTGTCACACTTTCCTATTAATGTATATAACATGGGAAGAATAATTGGCGCAAGGTTCCAGAAATAGAGCAGTGAAGCACATGTATAGGGAAATCCATGCGTTTGGGACAGACTATTTTAGGGAGCAATCTGTATTATGAATCATTTGCTCCTCTTCTGAGGCTCTTTGCTCTTCTGTTGGATGAAACTGCTTCTCTGCTTCTCTCGGTTTGCTGAAGTAGTGTTAATTAAGCTCTTGTAAAGCTAAAATCTCTTAAATTTGAGATCTGCAGAGCTTCCCAGGGCTGTACTCTTGGCTAGGTTCTGAGGCAGCATGATTCTTAGTGAAAAGCAGTTCCCTTTAATCCTTGGATCTGCAAAGTTATTTAGCTCTTATTCTCATAGTCATGTTGGTGAACCTATGACACACATGCCCAGGCATGCTGAGGGGGCTGCTCCTACTTCCTCTCCATGTGCACCTGAAGACATTTCTCACACAACCCGTCCCTCTGTCTAGCAGCCCAATGGGAGAGCTTCCTTCCCTCCCCCTTTCCCCCACACCTGAGGACATTTCTCACATGACCTGTCCCTCTGCCCAGCAGCCCAATAAGAGTGCTTCCTCCCTCCCCTGTCTAGGGCAAGGCAGGGGGCTCACATGAAGTGTGAAGGTTATATTTTGGGCCTCTGATCTCTAAAAGGTTCACCATCAGTGCTCTATAGGCATTGGAGGGATCTCCATGCCTTTGAGGGATTTCCTCTGTCTCTCAAGCTTTTAAGCAAGGCAGATTTTCTCTAGCCAACTTGTTGCACAATGTGGGGTGCTGCTTTCACCACTCAGTTTCTGTAGCATTAAAGTTTTCCTCCAATAAAATCAACACCAAGCACTAATCACAAAGAAAGTCTGTCTTGAATTGGCTATTATCAGCAATGTTCAGCTCCTCTCAGCTTCTTAGCTCCATTGGCTTCTTTGTCCTTTCAGCTTCTCTCATCTTGACTTCTTAAGTGATTTTAAAAGCCTTTCTTTCTCATTCTATAATTTCTCATGCCTCAAATTGAAGCCTACCAATATTTTTTGCCTTTAAGTCACTTTATTTTATTTTTAACCAAATAATTATAATAAATCTACACCTAAGTTTTCTGAATTGTCTCACTCCCTTCTTCCCTCCACCCTCCCAGAGATGGCAAGCAATTCAATCTGGGTTATACATATATTAGCATGCAAGACATATTTCCATATTGTTCATTTTTGTAAGTGAATAGTCTTATAAAACCAAAACACTAAAGCATATACAGCATATGCCCAAATAAACAAATGAAAAATTGTATGCTTTCATCTGTATTTTGTAGCATCAATGATCCTGAGAGGGGTCAAAGCTGCCTCACAGAATTCCATAGTGCCTCCCCCTCTCCTGGAGTTCTCAGGGGGCACTATGGAATTCTGTGAGGCAGCTTTGACTCCTCTCAGGATCATGGATGCTACAATTTCTACTTCAACAGTTCTTTCTCTGGAGATAGCATTCTTTGTCATGAGTCCCTCAGAATTGTCCTGGATTATTGTATTGCTCATAGTAGCTAAGTCCATCACATTTGATCATTCCACAATATTGCAATTATCGTGTACAATGTTTTCTCGGTTCTTATTTCTCTCTGCATCAGTTCATGTAGGTCTTTCTAGTTCTTTCTGAAATGATGCTATTCATCATTCCTTACAGCACAATAGTATTCCTTCACATCATATAGCACAATTGATTCATCCATTCTGTAATTGATGGATATCTCTTTAGTTACCAATTCTTTGCCAACACAAAAAGAGCAGCTATAAATATTTTTTGTACAAGTAGGTCCTTTTCCATTTTTAAAAATCTCTTTGGGATACAGATCTCCTAGCATTTTTGACATTTTAGATATCTACTGGAGCACACATATAGTCCTTAGCTAAAGCGCTGTCATTAGGACTGCCTACTACTCTTTCTGTCACATATAGTCATTCATTTCCAACTAAGGTGGAGAACCTCAAAAATCCCTATTTCTGTCAATTATGACACAAATTAGTTAATATACAATTTCCCCCTAAGTCACAAACAGTTTTTTGATTTAGTTTTCCAGCAATAAAATCTAACGTCTCACAAATAGTCAGATTAAAATTAAATGCTTGGAAACATACACTGTAGTCATCTCTAACATTAGTCAGTCCTTTTGCCCCTGAGCTGCTGTCACTCAGGTCCTCTCAGTGCTTTTGTCTGAGAAACTGTTTTCTTTTAGATTTTCAAAACTGTTTCTCCTCAATCTGCCTTTCTCTTTCAAATGAATGTATTTTCTTCTCCTCTATCAGTAAATAAAATGTCTACATAATAAAGGGATAATACTTTACATTTGTAATTATAATGTCCCCAATCCCTTTTACCCATGAAATCCCAGAAAGATTATAGCATCTTCATGAGTCACAATCTTCTCTAAACCATAGCTCATGTGTCCCCTTATTAGTCAGTGAGAGGATTCACTTAGCTCAAAGCAAAGGCATTTAATGAAATGTCATAATGACAAAAGTAACGTAATTTCTTCCTCATAATTCTGTAGTTCATTTTCCCTCAAATACATATAGTATCAATAGAAGAGTAAACATGCATAGGGATCTTACATGAGACGTACACCCATGGGGAATACATTTAGTAAGAGCATATACATTGAGAGACTGCTCATGTCTCTCATGAAGCAGATTAAATATTGTGCTCTAGTAATACTGTTGTACTACTTTCTTCTGGGTCTTCTTTATGCCAGACATCACATTCTATTATTCCTTGCTGGTTATTGCTCTTTGCTATTCCCCACTGGGTATTAGATTTCCAATTCTACTTGTCTTCAGCTATTGAGCTATCTTAGGGCCAATTAATACTTTGTTTACTACCTACTGGGAGATGCTGTGATTAGTAAATCTCTCTCCTGTAGGAGAGGGCTATAGTACTGTCAGCCAGGTTTTTGCCCACCATCATCATCTACTGGAAATGTAATACTTGATTGCAGGGGAGGATATTTCCAGCCAGATCTTTTGTCCTTCTATGGGGCCTCAGCTTAGTGTTCAGCTGAGGTGCTATCATCAGAGCTACCTGCTATTCAATCCATCATTCATGAGGGGATGCTATGGTTAGGAACATTTCCTTACCAGACAGGACATAACTCCTTCTCTTTTGCTCTTTTAGCCAATGGTAGTGAGTTACTTTCCCTCAACGAGGATATGTTAGAAGATAACATATGCCTAAGTTAATATTATATCTTTTTCTTGAATTATTCTTTCAAGTGTGTCTTCTTACTCCCATAGTTCAGCTCTATTCTGAATCATGATCCATTTTTATTCTTCACTTTTATCATCCCATCTTGGTTTGAGCAAGTATCCCCAGGACACTATTTCCTAAAATGCAAAAGAAATTTGGTGAAATTGTGGTCCAGAAAATCAGTTTCTTCTCTCTTTTATGCAAATCACAAGGGTTAGTCTCATTGGAGAACACTGAAAAGGTTGGTGACCTTTATCTCAATTCCCCAGCAACAAATCAAAGGCTGATCTTTCTCTGCTTTTCTTCTATGTAATTTTTACGGTATCATTTGTATTCATCCTTCTCTCTGTGCTTGCATGTATAGTTGTGCTCATGAAAAAAACTGCCTATAAAGTGATCTAAAGTAATAGAGGACATAAGGAAGAGTCGTGATTAGGGAAATAATATCAAAGTCAAGAATTTTTGAAAACAGGTGACATATTGGGCAAATCTCCTTATAGAATCAAAAAACTTTAAAAATGATGTGTTATGATAGAGATCATTTAATGCAACCACCTCATTATTCAAAGTAACTTGTCCAAGATCAGTCATACCATGAGTTAATGACAGAGCCAAGGACTAGAACCACAGGTGTGGCAACATAGTTGGGCTGTGAGAGTGGGAAGAGAGTTATTTTTGCCTTTGTGCTTGGGAAGAGTAAAATAGCATCACTGTTCACATCAAAACTATGCATAGGCTTTCTAGGTAAAAGAGAGTGTCATTACAGACCTTGATAGTGGATATGCGCTCAGGCCCTGACATTTCTGCAGGCACAGAGAGCTACAATTTAAAGAGAAAATGGAGAAAAACTAGGTAGGACTGATTACACTGAGGCAGCCCAACTACCATGGTCTTGGATTCCTCTGGGGTCTGCTGCATGTTCTTGTACTTTGTTGGCTCATTAATCCTTATAGGAAGGCAGCCAGAAGGGTGGGTGACAAATTATGTTTTATACAAATTATATTTTATATGTATTCATGTATGTTATGTATGTATAAATATGTATCACACATTTATATTTTTGTATCTGTGTATCTATGTCTACCTCATCATCTTATCTCTAGTTGTCTCATATAATGTTCACATTGCTGTGATGTCAAGTTCATCATAGGTGGATGTCCATGCCTTCAAGGATCAGTAGAAACTGGATACATGTTAGAATGTCTAAAATGATCCCCACCATTAGAGTGTGCCTTGAATCAGAGGACCATAGATCTAGTGCTAGAAGGGATCCCAGTTAGGTGTCATTTTATAAGGGTTGGAAGCACAGTGGATCTTGTGACCAAAGTTCTTTTTACTATTAACCTGTCTCCTTGTTTTGTCTTTCTGTAAATTATATTCAAATCAGTCTTTCCTGAAGGCTTATTTTAAAGACAAGAAAATTTGTATTGCCTTTCCTACCCATATGTGTGTATCATTTATGAAATAGCATGTGATCATATATTTAGTGCTATAATGTTTCCCTCTTTTTTTAAAACAACATATTTCTAAAATCTACATGTAATAGCTTTTCTAGAAGGCTTGAGCTGGCCACAAAGACCTTGCTAGTTGTATTTATTCTCTTTGCAGGAAAGAGGGACTCTATTGTGAGTACTTAAAGATCTAAATAGAGACCAGGATTTTCCCCTATAGTAGAGTATTTTAGAGGACCTCCTCCACTCCCCTTTCAGTCTCTCTCTGTCTGTCTCTGGCTCTTTGTCTCTGTCTCTCTGACTCTCTTTGCCTCTGTCTAATTCTGTTTGTCTGTCTTTGTCTCTGTCTGTCTCTGTCTTTCTTTATGTCACTCTCTCTCTATATATATATATATATTTTTTCCCCTTCCTCCTCCTATTGTAGCATAAATATGGTAGTTGGTGGTAGAAATATCTGAAATTCTCTTTAAAACAGCCTCTAAATGAGATCATGGGAGGTGAAAGCTAAAGAGATGAAGTGAGACTTAACAGACTTTCCCACTATAGATACTCACACTCAAGGCTCTAGGCAGTGATTCCCAAAGTGGGCGCTTCTGCCCCCTGGTGGGTGCTGCAGGGATGCGGAAAAGCGGTGATGGCCACACTCTTTTGTATTACATTCTATTCTGAGTTCAATAAATAGTTTTATAATTTCCAGGGGGCACTAAGTAATATTTTTTCTGGAAAGGGGGCGGTAGGCCAAAAAATTTGGGAATCACTGCAGAGTCACTGAGAGGAAAACAGACACAAAACCTGTTGTTTCTATCCCTCTCTTTCTGCCTTATCTTATTGACAATCATTTTTCATCATGTCTTTTTATTCTTCGAAGACTGTAATCAACTACTTTAATCTTATTTCTCAGAAACACCTCTAGTTGCCCCTGACATTGCATTTTTTTCCTGATCTGCTTTTAGGGGCATGAGGACATCGGACAGGAGAGAATGTCCTAATGCAAGGTTAGTATTCTAAACCCTCATTTCATAGCTTTCGCTCTAACCAATGGCACAATCACATCCCATTCCTGTGTTTAATAACCATACTTTCCAGGGCAGAAGTACTAGAAATTTGGGAGCTTTTAAAATATCATCAGACACGGGGCTCTTATAGCATCCTCTAGGATTACACACATGCAGCTTTTATGGTATTCATGAAATCTTTCTTGATCATGATAGCTATTGTCTTATCCACCAAATTATCGTGCCTATTTGGTATATTTTCAAAAATATATAGTATATATCTGGGAGGGGCAACTAGTCAGTGTAGTGGATAGAATACTGCACCCTCAGGCAAATTCATCTTCCTGGGTTCAAATCTGTCCTCAGACACTTACTAGCTGTGTGATCCTGGACAAATCACTTAACCCTATTTGCTTCAGTTTCCTAATTTGAAAAATGTGTTGGAGAAGGAAAAGGAAAACCACTCTAGTATCTCTGCCAAGAAAACTCCAAATGGAGTCCCACAAAGAGTGGGACACAACTGAAAATGACTGGACAATGATACATGTGCATGTTGTCTGTACATGTAAGCTCCTTGAAGAAAGGGAATGTTTTATTTTTAATTTACATTCCCAATTTAGTGCCTGGCACATAGAAGCCACTTAATCGCTACTTGTTGCTTGATAAGGAAAAGGTGAGGAAGACACATATATCTCTATATAAATGTGGGTAAATTCCCCATGTAAATTATACATATACATATATAAATAAACACGTATATCTACATACATACTATGTGAATGGATATATATGTAAATATATGTATTGCTCTTTTTGGTGGAGGTATATTAAAATTATGTTTTGTTTTGCTTTTATAGGTATCACCAATATTTAGCCAGTTTTCTTTTATTAGGTTTCTCGTAAATGAATTCAAAAGGAGATATACCCTTTGAGACATGACTTTTGAGCCAGAGGACTGACATTTAAGACCCACTGGTTAAATATTTTTAGTCTCTAGGAAAAAGAAATTTTCTTCTAGAAATATTTGAACTGGATAACATGTGAACCTTTCATCACACTGAGGAACCTCATACCATTTCCCCTAGTACAGAAGCAACTGTACTAGGGGAAATGGTATGACTTTTCTACTTCTGTTGTCACAGAAAGTCCTTGAAAACCTTCAAACTCTGTCTATGGGGAATTATTGGTGGTTAGCTTGAAAATGTTTTCAAATGGGAAAAGTAAGTCTTTTAAAAATATATCTAAAATATTTCATTTTTGGTTTTTTAGTTTATCAACAATTTTAACTAGAAAACTTAACCCTAGGCAAAACTATTTTATTATTCCTTTTCTCCTTCCCTCCAGAATGTCTTTGAAAGGTAAAAAAAATTAAATAATTACATCAGAAAAGAAGAAAATAGCCAAAGAAAACCTGAAAAGGAGCCAATAGTTAATCCACAATATATAAAACAATTTCACATTATATTTCTGCATCTTGAGGTATTTAAAATTATTGTCTTAATCTTAAAAAAATATCACTTTGGCTATTTTTTTGTTCCTTTCACATACTTAATAACCCATTCATGAGAGCTATATGATGACTATACTTTTTCTAGACCTGTCAGGTATGTAGAGTAGGCCTGAGGGTAATGGGTAGTGTGCTCAGGATAGTCAAGAAGATCTTCGTTCATATCTCTCTTTTGACGTTATTTAATTTTTATGTTTCACACAACTCCCTGTGACTCATCTACTAAATTAGAAGATTAGTGGGGGCATCTGGGTGGCTCAGTGGATTGAGAGCCAGGCCTAGAGATAGGAGGTCCTAGGTTCAAATCTGGTCAAGTCACTTGACCCCTACTGCCTAGCCCTCACCACTCTTCTGCCTTGGAACCAATACATAGTATTGATTCTAAGATGGAAAGTAAGGGTTTAGTTAAAAAAATTAGAATATTATTATCTATATTAGTGGGAGTTCATGCTGCAGAAGTCACATATTATTTGTGTATCAATTAGGTCAAATGTCCCAAATGGCTGCACCTTAATTCCTTATACAAATAAATGAAACAGTAGTTAACTTGTTGAATATCAATTTAATATTATCACAACATATTTCCTATTACATTATTGGCCTATGGGCTGTTGTGTTTAACACCCTATGGATGTGATGAGAAATCCTGAAACTCCTTACTGGGATAGCCCAATATAAGAGAAGTAGAATTATAGATTTCAGCAGGATACAGCCTATTCTTTCAGTGGCATATTTTTTTGGGAGGATTGATGTCCTAGGTGAACACCAAGCCTTCCTTGAGGAGAAGGGGAAGGGCCATTGGTCATGCTTCTCTTAGAGTATACTAGCATAGCTGGTCACAATGACCCTAATGCAATATGCTCTATTTGCAGTCTTTTTTCATGCTCTTCGCATGAATGATGTACAACTGACAAGGCTCAAATACTATGCAGCAATTGCCTTTTTAGGCATCCCTCCTTCAGTCCCCACATGACATTACTACTGACAAAGTTCTTTGTGTTTACAGTCGAAGTAATGTCTCTACTGCCATTAACAATGTCTCCAGAAGAACATCGTACACAGAGATGGATACACTGTGGTACAATCAAACATAACGGACTTCTCTACTAGCAGCAATGCAAGAATCCAGAGCAAGGCTGAGGGACTTAATGAGAAATAAAACCAGCCACATTCAGAGAAAGAACTGTGGGAGGAGAAACACAGAAGAAAAACAACTGCTTAAACACATGGGCTGATGGGGATATTATTGGGGATGTAGACACTAAATGATAACTCTAGTTCAACTTCCAATAATATGGAATTAGGTCTTAATCAATGATACATGTAAAACCCAGTGGAATTGTGTGTCGGCTAAGGGGGGTGGGGAGAGTTGAGGGAGAGGGAAAGAACATGAAAAATGTAACTAGGGGAAAATATTCAAAATAAAATAAAAATTAAAAATAAATAAATTTTAAAAAAGAATGTCTCCAGAGATGCTGGCAAACTGAAGTTATGAGATTCAGTGTAGTGGCCTAATAGTATTCTGTGAGTGTACATGCAAAAATGCTTTCTGGGACTTATGGGTCACAGAAAGGTATCAGTTGTTTATGCTTAAGAGTAATTTGTAAATGCTCACATGCACCCAAAGCAACAGGTAGATTCCCAAGTGGCTGCTCCCTCACGCTCCATTTGGCAATTTTAGTGGCACTAACAAGTACTCCACCAGATGAAGTCAGTCACACCAAGACATTTTGAGACACATAATATATATGTAAAAACAAGGGGGTATTGATTCTTTTGGATGCCTCCATACTGATGATAATAACAGAGCAGCTCACACTTACATAGCTTTTTAGACTTTATAAGGCATTTCTCCAACATTCCTATGAGGAAGCAAAAATATTATTATTCCTTTTTTATAGATGAGGAAATTCACATGTGGAGGAATGGAGTGATGTGTCTACGCTTACACAGGAGTACGGCAGAACCAGGATTTAAATCCATCTCTCCTAACTCTTAGTCCTTTGGTTTTCTGTTACCCCACATATAACCTCTTTACTATGAAACTGAACAAGATGTAGAAATGTCTTTACAAATTGATTAGATAAAAGCAATTTGCTTCCTTGACTCTGTATTTATATTCCAAATTATCTTTATTCCAATATGTTACTACTTTATTGTCTAATTATGTTAAAGCCCTCCATAACTGGCCCTTTCCTACCTTTATAGTCTTCTTATACCTTACACCTCACACCCTGCCCCCTCCATTCTCCATACATGTTATACATTTATATATATAAACACACACACATACATGTACAAATATGATCTCTCTCATCTCTCTTTCTCTCTCTCCTACAATCTATGGACACTGTCTTCCTTATTGTTTACACACTAGACACTCCATTTCCAAACTCTGAATATTTTCACTTGATATTTCTCATGCCTGGAACTCTCTCCTTCTTCTTTTATACCTCTTTACCTTTCTGGATTCCTTCAAGTGTCAAATAAAGTCTCTCCTTCTTTAAATAATTCTTTCCCAATCCCTCCTAACACTATTACTTTCTTTTGGTTGACTATCTTCAATTTATCCTCTCTACATCTTGTTTGTACATGATTGTTTGCATATTGTTTCCCCCTTTAGACAGACTGTGAGTTGCTTGAGAGTAGGAATTATCTTAAATTTTTTAAGTTAAAAAATTCCCTTACCTTCTGTCTTGTAGTTGATACTATCAGATACTAAGAAGAGCGGTAAGGGTTAGGCAGTTGGGGTTAAGGGACTTGCCCAAGGTCAAACAGCTAGGATGTGCCTGAGAACAAATTTGAACCTGAGACCTCCCATCTCTAGACCTGGTTCTCTATATCCACTGAGCCACTCACTTTCCCCTAGAGGTTGTCTTTTAACTTTTTAGATATCTTTACTGCTTAGCACAATGCCTGGCACATAGTAAGTGTTTAATAAATGCTAATTGACTGTTAATTATAAATGATATCTTTTCTATATCTATATGCATATATAGGGTTTCATTTGTTCAAAGTAACATGACTGTACGCCTCCACTAACATTCTACTCTCCCAACTTCTTGGAAGCAATGCCACCCATGTTCTACTAAGCTAAAAGACTTTAAGTTTGGGCTCAGTGACAAACTGTGTGGATGGTTTAAAGACAAGTTAAGTTCAGAGAAACTCATTACTATGTTTGCTGTAGGGTTATGCTTTCTCCCCCTTTTTTAAGGGGGAGAAAGTCTTGCAACTTATGGAGACCATCTGCGAAGACAAAGAGAGCATGTAATATGGATTGATAGAAGGAATACTCTTATTGATGAAAGCAGAGGTTCATGCAATAGACAAGATCTATGAACTCTAAGGATGAAGATCTAAGACAGAAAACACTGATATGGTCAAAAAAGTAGAATCAAGGGGGGCAGCTGGGTAGTTCAGTGTATTGAGAGCCAGCCCTAGAGACAGGAGGTCTTAGGTTCAAGTCTGGCCTCAGACACTTCCCAGCTGTGTGTCCCTGGGCAAGTCACTTGACCCCCATTGTCTACCCCTACCACTCTTCTGCCTTGGAGCCAATACACAGTATTGACTCCAAGATGGAAGGTAAGGGTTTTTAAAAAAAGTAGAATCATAGAATTTTAAGCTAAAAGAGATTTAGAGATCATCTAGTCCAACCATCTTAATTTCTAGAAGAGGAAATGGAGACCCAGAGAAATTAATAATGATTAATAATAATAAAATACTGGCAGTTGGATAAGGCCAGCTCTAGAATTTACAGAAATAATATAAAGTTACAGAAATAATATAAAGTAGAAACAGCAATCATCTTAATAGAAAACAGAAAGCAAAGTTTCTTGAGCAGAATAATCCCATGTTCAGACCTATGCCGCAGGCTCCTTTTTGTCAATGAATAGATGATTGATCGGTATGGGGTTGTAGTCCATATTGATGCAGAGAAACCAGTTAGGAGTTTATTTTAATAGTCTATATGGGAGGTGATGAGTGTCTGAATACAGATGATGATGATCATAATTTAGAGAGAAGAGGGACATATATGAGAGATGCCGTAAAGGCAGAACAAATAAGACTTCATAACTGATTGGTTATATGAGATGAAGAAGAGTAAAGAATTGGAGGTAATTTTGAGGTTTTAAACCTAGGGAATTAGAAGAAGGGTATTATGCTTGATAGAAATAAATTGGAAAGAGAGGTGGGTTTTGGGGGGAGAAATGATCAGATGAGAACAATAAACTTCAAAAAGGATAAATGACTTGTACATAATCCTAATGTCATACACAAGATTTGGACCCAGGGATTTTTAAATTCAATATCACAATAACTTTATAGCCTCAGAAGATCATAATTTCAGCTTAGCCAAAAAAGTAGGAAGGAAATAAAAATTTATTAAGCATCTACTATGTACCACACAGTGTACCAGGAGCTGCAATAGAACATCACCTGCAAAGTGCAATTTGATGTTGAATGGCTTTTGCAAATACTGATTAAAAAGCCTTACTTCTTACATCAGGAGTTTCATCTTTTTATCTGACCTTGATGGTTTCAAGCACTGTTTGACTAGGGTTCACTTAGCTGAGTTTGCAGATACTCTTGTCTGTGCATGTGACTGGTATTTTGTTAATTAGACTTTGGTATGTATTCAATGGTCTTAATGTCCTTAGACTTAGAGGGCTATTATATAGTGTGGGTGATACAAGGTAGAAGGACCATATTGGACAGTTTCTCATAATTAGCCTAAGGATGAAACAGTTAAGCTAATATTAGCTTTCTCAAGGTCATTCCTAAGATAATTGTTAACACCTACACTGGGTATGCTCTCCACCCTTTAAAAAATCTTCTGTGAAATTTGTTTATAGCTGAAATTTTTTTAATTAAAAAATTACTTTTGATTACATTTGAGTTCCAAGCTGTTTCTCTCTTTCTGTCCCAACCCCATATCAGAGAAGGCCAATATTTGACACAGTTATATATGTGTGAAACTATAAAACACATAGTTCTATATATATTAGCTCTTTTTCTGGAAGTGGATAGCACTTTCCTTCATAGGTCCTTTGTAAATGTTTGAATATTCATATAACTCAGAAGAGTTTAGTAGTTTGCATTATATTAATGTTCTCTTGGTTCTGCTTCCTTTACTTTGCATTATTTCATGTAAGTGGAATTTTTAAAAATGTGCTTCTCCAGTGGAAGTGAAGAATAATGACTTTAGCTTTACAGAGAAAAAAATAGGATTAAATAGAAATAAATCCCCTACATATTATACAAGTTGTTTGGGGAAAAGAACAAGCCTTTAAGAAGTTTGACTGTTTTTCCATCTGTTGCTAATGGCTAAATTGCCTGTGACTACTTGTTGGGATTAGAAGTGGTACCCCTCTAAATTTTAATACCAGAGGCAAAGTGCCATTCATCTGGACATAGTTCCATCCTTGGGCTTGAGTCCTAAGGAAGGGAATAAGTTTCTCAAGAAGAATTCTGACTTTTTGTATCAGAGCAGACAGCAAGTTTCATTGGTCTGAGCCCCATTCACCAGTGCTGCAACTTTCCTCTTCTGGCCATTTGAACCTCTTCTTTACTCTTCAAATCCATGAACTAAATGAAAACAAACATCTGTCTGCAATAAATATCCTTTGAGTCCTTACTTGGACATTGATTCCCCAGAAAAATCAAACCAAGCCAAAACAGAGAAGAGAAGCAGATTTCATCCTATTTCTTTGGGGCCCACTCTCTGACTTTTAGGCCTGCTATGATTTCTTTCAGATATAATGCACCTGGTCCAATGTTTATTTCCATGGAGGGTAAACTCTTCTACATTTGGGAAACAGGCTTCTGAACATTTGCCCACAAACTATTTCTTAAGACTTGCTGAAATCACTGCTTCCATTCCAGTCAGTTCAATAAGTATATTTATTCCTTCAACTAGGAATAAATAAATAATTATGGATAAAATAATAGGTAGATAAACTAGAGATAAGATACTCACTCCCATCTTAAGCCTGGCTTAGGGTCTATGCATGTACCATTCGTCTATTATCCTTTCATTAGTAGCTTTCCTCATGTCTATTCACTTTGCTCTTGGTTTTTTTTAAAATACACTGGAGAGAGAGCCATATACTCTGGAGGAAATTATATTATGGCGTAAGTATCATGGTGATGTCTGGGGCTGTGATGCATGAGGATATATGGCTTTAGTGGAGAGAATGATTAGGAAGGCTTCTGTTTCCCTTCTGTATTCCCTCAATCCCCCCTTTTTACTTTCTAAACTTGTGCTAATCTTTTAGTCCCTAGATACAGATTCCCACATCCCCACCTTGTTGGAGGGAGCATGGAGTGTCCATTCAGCCAGCCTTTTAAGATTCCTCCCACTTCTTCAGCAGTTATGGATCTGAGCTTCTCTAGTTTATAGTTGCAGGGTACACATGGCTACTCACAAGCCAGCAGAATAGTTATAGGCTGAGGCGAAACCCTTCTATGAGCAAGGGGTCACCAACTATAATGACTTATTCATCATGGTTACCCTCTAGAATCCTGGGTCTTACCATCCATTCTACTGCTATGCCCTCTGGAAACCTAGACCTTGCCATCTCACCTGGTGTTGAGCCCTAAAGACCTCTGGGGCTTGTCATCTCTCTTAAACTAAACTAAACTTTTTAAAAAACCCTTACCATCTGTCTTAGAATCAATACTAAATATCACTTTCAAGGCAGAATAGAGGTAAGGGCTAGGCAACTGGGGTTAAGTGACTTGCCCAGAGTCACACAGCTAGGAAATGTCTTAGGCCAGAGTTGAACCCAGGTTCTCTCTTCTATAGGACTATATGTATTGTTTCCTTTGGTAAGACTGTAAAGTCCTTGAGACCAGGCAACATCTCATATTTGTATTTGAATCTCTAGCATCTAGTACAATGCTTATTGTAAACACTATACATATTTTTATACCCATTTATTCATTTTCCATTTACAAATCTGTAAATACATTCTCATAATTGATAAGATTTGAGAAGTGGTGGGGAGGGTCAACAATCCAAAGGACATCTTATGTTACAAATATGGAAGGAAAGTAAGCTAATTTATAGCTTTGCTTGCTGGTTTGCCCTTAAGCTAGAGTAAAGGCGGAGTTTCTAGAGCCCTCTTGAGAAAGATTAGGGGAACCTTGATATCTTTTTATCTTTTTTCCTTCTCTCTAGCCAGTTTGAGGGAGAGAGCTAAAGAAAGAAAGAAAGGGGGAAGAGGGAGGGGGAAAGGCAAAGGGGGATGGAGTGGGAGTAGAGAGAGTGAGAGGAAGAAGAGAAAGAGAAAGAGAGAGGCAGAGAAAGAGAGACAGAGGAAGAGAGACAGAGAGACAAAGAGACAGAGAGACAGAGACACAGAGAGAGAGAGAGAGAGACAAAAAGAGAGAGAGAGAGAGAGAGAGAGAGAGAGAGAGAGAGAGAGAGAAAGAGAGAGAGAGAGAGAGAGAAAGAGAGAGAGAGAGAGAGAGAAGGGAGGGAGGTTGCTCAGGAGGCAGAGAAGATTTCACACCATTTATTTTCAGCAAGTACTTTTGCTCATCATCCTGCTCAGACCCGGCTGCCCATCAGATTAATTATGACAAGGCTTGCCATTTAAGCAGAAACTTTGTGAAATACATTGGACAGTTGGGCTGATTTGTAAGGGGGTTGCAAGCAGCATCAAAGACAGCATAATCTGCTTGTGATGAAAAGGGTCTTTGGCCATGACAGCTGATGATCTTTGTTTCCGTGGAAAGATCCTTACTATAAAGCAGCAGATTGTTGCTTCTTTTAGAGGGACAGGGAGGCCCAGTGGACTAACTACCAGATGAAGTAGGACACTTGGGGCTCTATCTCTGGAGCCACCGATGATCTATCTATGCTGTAAACTAAGCCAATAGCTTAGGAATCTCATCTAGAAACTGGAGAAATTGAATGGATTCACTTCACAGAGGGATGTGAGAAATGGCCAGCTGGCCTGGTACTTTCCAATTAGACAATATCATATCACTAAGAAAATGTTTTTGTTCTAACAAGGAGCAGCATGGAATAGTGAATAGAGTGCTAGATTTAAGGTCAGAGAGACAGGTTCAAATCCTGCCTCTAACACTTACTACTTTTGTGAACATGGGGAAGTTATTCAATATAAGGAGCTCTCTATTTATCAACAAGCACTTATTTAAGCACCTTTTATGTATCCCCTACTATGTGGGAATACAGAGACAAAAACACAACAGTCTCTGTCTCAAAGAGCTTAACTTAGAGACAACACTCTCACAGAGAATCTGTGAGACATAGACAAATAATATACAAAATCTTATCAAGGTAAACACAAGTGCTCACTTTGGCAGCATGTATACTAAAATTGGAACAAAACAGAGATCAGCAAGGTAGACACAAAATAATTGGAAAGGAAGAAGTACTAGTAGCTAGAGGACCAGGCAAGACCTCATGCAGAAGGTTACACTTGAACTGAGCCTTGAAGAGAATTGAGAGATTCCAAAAGTTGAGGAGGGAGAGCCTTCCAGGTATGGGATAGCTAGGGGAAAGGTGTGGAACTGGAAAATAAAATGTCATACGAAGAATGGTAAGAGGGCCAATATGGTTGAATCATGGAGAATGTAGAGTTTAATGTGATCAATGGGGCTGAAAAGCTAGGAGGAGGTCAGGTTGTAAAGAACTTTAGGTGCTAAACAGAGGTTTATATTTGATCCTAGAGGTGATAGGGAGTCATTAGAATTTTCTGACATGATGGGAGGGTGACACAATCAGACTTATATTTTAGGAAAATCACTTTACTGGCTATGGAGAAATGGTTCTTAAAATAATATGGATGCTAGATAAGTAAAGGAAGGGAACATATGTAAGAGATGTTGTTGCTCAGTTGTGTTCAACTATTCATGACCACATTTGTGAATGCAGACACTTGGAGTGGTTTGCCACTTGCTTTTCAAGCACATTTTATAGATGAGGAAATGGAGGCAGAGTTAAAAGACTTGCCTAAGATCACACAGCTGGTGTCTAATGCTAGATTTGAATTCAAGGAAGCTGAGTCTCCCTGACTCCAGGATTAGTACTCACTTTGCATTTTATGTACTGCACCACCTAGCACAGAGATATAATAGAAGTAAAAATAGTAAGATTTGCTGGCTAATTGAATATGTGTAATGACTGAGAGTGAGGAGCCCATGATGACACTTAGATGGTGAAATTAAGTCTTACCTACCTACTAGCTTACAGAAGAGTCCCAGTATTCACTAGCTGAAGGACTTTCCACCTCAGATCTCTTACATTCTTCATGTGATCTAATATTTTTTTTAAAAGCACAATTCTGTGACTAAATTGCAAGACTTTGAAATGTGATCATGACATTAAGAATGGGAGGAAGGTGGAATTAAGAGCTCATTCTTGTCTGGAGAGAGAAGACAAGAAAGACCCCTGAAGTCACTTCCTGCCCTACAATTCTGAGGTTCTTTGATTCTGAATTATCCATTAACTTGTTGGAGTGACATAAAATATCAGAAATATAGAAAGTCACAAATATAAAATTTCAGGAATATTTTTATTTATGAAAGTTATGACAGGGATTTTCAGTGGTGGGGAGGCTCTTATCTTAGCATAAAATATTAGATGGAGGAAGAAAAGACCATGTAGAGGAAACCACTAATTCCAAGGTTCACCCATAGTGGGCCATGTTTTATATGGATTCCATGCTGGGAGATAATGGAAATCCCCGATGGGTTCTGTCTTCTCACTTGAGTAGACAGTTCTGTTTCAGGTAGGGTGCATTTCTGGTTGTCATTCATTTAAGGGAAGCCCTTGACCCTAAGTCCTCCCCTGGATATTAGGGAAGGCAGCATACATGTGTCAGACTGTTAGCTGCATATATGACATGTGGGCTGTCACAGACCAATGCATGTGTAAACTGAGCACCTGCCTCTCAGAGGCAGCCCCCACTGAATCATAGACATTGGTGTCTTGTATAAGCTTCATGGCTCCCTATCCTTTATAGACAGTATGATTAAAAAAAAAGTGTGCGTGTGTGTGTTTGTACAAGGCAACTGTTATATTAACAGATTTTTCAAATTTTCATTTGTTTAATAAAGCCCTCCCCTCTTCATAATATGTTAGATTTAGTGCTAGCAAACATTGCTAGACTTTTATACTTTCAGTGTTTCTAGCTCCTACTACAAAAAGAATAAGAGAGACCTATTTATGCTTTATATGTTAGTATTTAGAAAAAAGAAAGGATTCCAATGAACATAACCTCAAGGATTATTGGGTTCTATCTAGGTAGTCCATATATAACAAATAATCTGAGGCCTGGAGAGACTAAGTGGCTTGTCTATAAGATCACAGGGGCAGCTAATTAACACAGTGGATAGAGTGCCAAGACTGGAGCCAGGAAGACTCATCTTCCTGAGTTCAAATCTGACCTCAGGCACTTACTGGCTTTGTGACCCTGGGCAGGTCACTGAACCCTATTTCCCTTAATTTCCTCCTTTGTAAAATGAGCTAGAGAAGAAAATGCCAAACTATTCCAATATCTTTGACCCCAAATCCCCAAATAGGGTCATGAAGAGTTGGCTGCAACCAAAAATGATTGAACAGCTACGTGCCACAGCTAAGAAGTATTAGAGGTTTTTAGGTAGATTTTGTACTATTTCCCTAACTCAAAATCTAATATCCTATCTACTATGTCATATTAACTCTCATCTAATCATCTATCTAGATAGCTATCTAAACATTTCTGTCTACATGTGGTAATCTATTGTTTCTGATGTAATATTTATATAATAGCTAGTTATGCCTTCATAAAATGGCATAGTGGACAGAGGACTGACATTTGAATCAGGAAGACCTGGGTTTAAGTTCTGCTTTTGCCACATACTAGCTGTATGACCATTGTCAAGTCACTGTGTTTCAGTGACCCAAGCAACTCTCTAAGACTATAAATTACAAATAAGATGCTGATCAGCACTGGTAGAGTGAGTTTCTATAGTAAGGATATAGTACTAAAACTATGTCTCTGTCTTTCTATTTGTCTCCATCTCTCTCTGTTTCTCTCTCTCTCCTTATTTAATCACACATTCAATACATTTATTTGAAGTAAAAAAGATGGCCAAAGTTGTTAGTAGAAAGTTTAGGAAAGAATAATGGAGAGAGAAAAAAACCCCAACAAACCAGATTTAGTCAAATACCTAGAGGAATTGACTCAGATCAGTCAGGGTAGAGTTTAGCACTACATACCACCTACCTATGAAAGGAGTTGCTTGCTTATATATTGTCAACCCCATGACTTTTCACTTTTAACCCTGCCCACTTCTATTTTCTAGAGCAATAAATATTCTTAAAGAGCTCCTGGTTAAACTGTACGGATGACGATTGCCTGTTTTCACTTTAATACTTCCAAAGACTTATGGCTAATATCAATATTCCTTTCCACTGCTGTTGATTGTAATCAAACCATTCTTTTGTAGTCTGTCAGTTTTTCAAAAACTTTTCTTGTCTGGGTATGCCACATGTGATTTTATTTGTAGATGAAACACTTGAATGTGGAAATTCCTTTTAACAAAGTAGCCAAGCAATTTATCTTTAACTAGAGTCTTAGGGAGTTGTCCAGTATTCTGAGAACCAGCAGAGGAGGCTGGACTGAAATCTCATTCTTGTTGACTCCAAGCCTGGTCCTCCATCTGCCACTACAGTAAAGTTATCAAATTAAAATTTTATTAAGTAATTATACTGAAATACTATTGAAATATTATAAAAACAATACATTTGAATAATATTAAATTTTATGTTACAGACTAAAGATATAATAATGACTAGTTTGAGAAACCTGGCACAGTAGATAGCATGGACAGTATGATGGAAAGAAAGATAATCTTTTAACATGCAAGTTTTAGCACTTAGGGGATACAAAACCCAATGTGAAACAGACCCTGTCCTCAGGAGGCTTCTTGGCATATAGTGAGCACTTAATAATTTTTTGCTGATTGTGTGATTTGCAAAGCTTAAAGCACTATTCCTATCTATGACAAATTCATTATTTAAGCGTCTGTTTACATTCTTCAATACCAATTATTTGTTTAATTAAATATGTGTTCCTTGATCAGCTGTTACCACATGAAAGCATTTGCTGAGCTAGGTTTCTAGTATGAAATTCAAGACTTGTGAAATTCAAGTATGCTCATGGAATAGAAACATTTTTACTTACTAATAACCTTAATCAAGACAGAAATGCTTGCTTAAACAAATAAGCAATTAGCTTTGGGAATAGAAGTACAAGCAGAAATAGTTTATTAATTTGTTATTATTCTTTCTTGCTGTGAACATTATCTGAGGTTTGATTTTTGGCCAAGGTAACTTTCATATTAGCTTAATTTTCTCTGGTCTAGAACCATACATTAGAATTCTATTTATGTCCAGATGACATTTTTGTCAGTGCTCAAGATGTATAGGGTATGAGGAAAGATGACCAAAGGAAGACCAAAGAAGCCAAAGTGGGTCTAGGGTCACTTAAAACTAAACAGTAACTGCAAATGACTATTATAGTCCCTTGATGAAGTGAAAGGGTGCAGGAAGGTATTACATTGGGTTGCTAGGCACATCCTGCATCTCCAAGGATTTCCCCATATTTAATTTCTTTCTTCCATTTTTTTTCTATCAAGACCCATAATTATTCTTTCTTTATGTCCAGGGTTAGAAAGTAGAATTGTAAGCTCTGTTTATGATGTTCCCGCTGACATCTTCCAGTTTATACTCTACCATGTGCTTCTTCTAAATCCTGATTCAAACATCTAACATTCTTAACAATGATATTTTGTATCTTCTACACTTTTTCCCCACTCCCCATCTCAACTTCTTTCAAATGAGGCTCAGATTATTTAAAAATATCTAGGTCAGCAGTTTTCAAAGTGTGATTCAGTAGTCCTTGTGGGTCCCCAGTATCATTTCAAGGGTCTGTGAGGTCAAAACTATTTTTCACAACAATACCAAAGTGTTTCAATTTCTAATAAGGTCAATATTGATAACGATTTACTCTCATAGAGAAAAACTTTTTGTAGGGTTGGGGGGGGGTGGTGAAATCCTCTACAGTTTTTAAGAATCTTGAAACCAAAAAGTTTGAGAACCATTGTTTGAGGCTATAATTGTGGTTTATAATTCTTTAAGAAAAGGGAAAATGTTTCCATAAAACCAGGCCAAGAAAATCTCAATAGGAACAAGTATAAAAGGGATAAAGGAAGAGGGAGAGAGAAAAATGATGGGAGAGGGGAGAGCCAGAGATAGAGGAGGAAGGAAAGCAAAACATCATCTAGACCAGGGGTCAGCAACGTATGGCTCTTGAGCCATATCTGGCTCTTTTGAGGGCCATATCTGGCTCTTTCTGCAGGAGCCATAAAGTCAATTTTTTTTCAGGTGCTGTTACAGGAGCGCGCACTGCATGGCTCTCACCAAATTACATTTAAAAAAATGTGGCGTTTATGGCTCTCACGGCCAAAAAGGTTGCCGAACCCCTGATGTAGAAGAATGGTAATTTTAATTCTGCAAATATTTTGTGAATTTCATTAGATTTTAAAAATGAGAAGCACCATGACTAGCACTTATGAAGGTTATTGAAATCCATTGCATAGATATGCTTTGCTCTAACTTGAACAAATCCACAATTAATATTCTATTTCTCTAACATTTCAGTGAATTAGCAATCTCCCTGATGTGGGCTCTCTTTCCAGTGATATAGATAACAATCATTTATGTCCACCTAACCATTTATATCCACCAATCCCTTGTGATTTTTTTTGTGTCTGACAAATCTGCTACAGGGGGTTCACGCAATATTTTAGAAACTTTCCTTTTATAACACTGGTGAGTGTCTCACTGGCCAGAGACTCTATTCTTTTTGTTCTCTCATCCTTTCTGGAGAGGAAAGAGTTGAATTCTTCCCAGGCTTTTTTTCTTCCCTTGAAAGTAGTTGAGGATATTCTCTTTTCTTTAGTCAACACACTCTCTTCCCTGGATCCTCTCCATCTTTCCCCTCCTTATCCTCTCTAGAAATATAATTTATTAAAAAAATTAGCTTGCTGTTAGCCTAGAGCTAATATTATGACTTCAAGTCCATGTATCCCATTTCTCTGCTATCTAATGGCATTAATATCAACACAAAATTTTTAGTACAATTACAGTAGCTCAGAGCCCCCCATTAGAAAAATCTCTAGTATTCAGAAAGAGAGTTGGCTTTTGCCTTAATCTAACTTTTGTGTATTTCTCACTAACTCCTGGCTTCTATATATTTGAGTTAAAATTAGGATGTGCAAAATGCTTAGATAAAAGAACTGAGAAATATGTTATACTATCTGTAACTGGACAGGCATAGAGAGGTAACATTAGGGAAGAAAAAATAGATCTTTTGGAACTTCTCTTAATCCTTTAAGAGGTGAGTACCACAAGTAGTTTCAGTCTAAGTCTTTTGTACCAAGATGCCTCCAGGAGCATCATCACATATCTCAGGTTCTCCCTTCTCTGTCAGTTCAGCTTTCCTTTCATTTTCTCTTTTTCTTTACTTATTGCTCGTTTTGCTTATTCTATCCAGATCAGCTTGTTAAGTCCTAGGCAGGGATAGGGACACTATCTCCTCACTACTGCTGCTGCTGCTGCTGCTTGGTTTATGTGATCCTAGCTCTTTTTTTTTCTTTTCCCGCAATTTTCCCTCTCCCAGACCATGTATGTTCCTTTAAAAAACCCTAGGTGGAACATGTCTGCCTTCCAGCTCAGAGAATGTGGTGAGTCCAAATCACTTTTAATAATGAGAGGAAATGCTTGTCCCTCTGAACTACAATTTCCAGATATCCATTGGTTCTCAAATCCTTATTGCAATTGCACTCCTTATATATTTCATGGACACCAGAGGAACATATGTCTTGTTCATCAGTTGTTATAGCTTCCTCTTGCTATTTGATTAGTCCTTCCCCCCCCAGTCATATATTTCTCTTATGACATAATTGACATTATTTCTTTTGAATTAATCTTCTTTTGAAATGAGTTGCAGCTCCTCCATATCTAGTGTGCTCCTCTCCATTGCCCTTTGAGTGATCTCAACTTTAATTTTTCTGAAACTATAGTATACCATGATTGAGATGGCTAGATCAAATTCTTTTGAGAGGTTATGGATATGATTTAGTGATTTGCAACATTTCATGGCTTGATGCCATCAGCATTAATGCCCCTTGTGAACAGATGCATCTGAGAATTTCATTGGCTATTTGAATTTGAGCATCCTTCATGATGGTGATGAATAACTTTGGAGAAATTTCTCCCAGTTTTATTCCATTTTTTGATATTCATAATCAGTGGCTTATAAAGCAAAGTTTTCTCTGTTTTTTTTATGGGATCTTTAAAAAAATTTCTCAACTGAATATTTATTTATTTATTTGATAGAATTTATCACTCTCTCCACATCATAAAAGGTATCATCTGGAAAATCTGTATATGTATATGTATATGTATAAATATGCAGATAGCTAGATAATGCCTTTCATATTTCTGTTTTTCAGTTCATTCTCTGGAGGTGACAGTCAAGTTATTCTTCAAGTATTAAATCTGTAACTGTATATAATGTTGTCATGTTTCTATTCATTTTCCTGTAATTCTTTCCAGTATTAAAAAAAATTAGCCTGTTCATTGTTTCTTATGGTGCAGTAATATTCCATCACAATCATTTACTACAATTTGTTTAGCCATTTCTCAACTGATGGGCATTCTCCTTAATTTCTAGTTCTTTGCTACCACAAAGGGAGGTTCTATAAATATTTTGGAACATATAGATTATTTTCCTTTTTCTCTGATCTCCTTGGGAAACAAAGCTACCAATGATATTGCAGAGTCAAAGGGTATTCATTCACAGCTTTATAACTTTCTGGGTTTAATTTCAGATTGTTCTCCAAAATGGTTCAGTCAGTTCACAGTTCTAATAACAGTCTTCTAATGTTCCCATTTTCCCACATTCTCTCCAACATTTATCATTTTGCTCTTTTGTCATTTCAGCCAATCTAATGAATGTGAGATTCTATGTCAGAATTGTTTTGGCTTTCATTTCTTTAATCAATAGTTATTTAGAACATTTTTTCATATACCTATGGATTTGGTTTCTTCATCTGAAAATTATCTTTTCATATTTTTTGCCCATTATTCCATTGGAGGATGGCTTTTATTTGCAAACATTTGCAAAGTTCTCCATATATATTTTTTAAATCCTTAACTTCTGTGTATTGGCTCCTAGGTGGAAGAGTGGTAAAGGTGGGCAATGGGAATCACACAGCTGGGAAGTGTCTGAGACTGGATTTGAACCTAGGACCTCCTATCTCTAGGCCTGACTCTCAATCTACTGAGCTACCCAGCTGCCCCTCTCCGTATATTTTAGATATGAGACCTCTATCCAAAAGTCTGTCTATAAAAAAATTTCTCAATTTTTTGCTTTCTTTCTAGTCTTGGCAACATTTGCTTTATTTGTATAAATCCTTTTTAATTTAATGTACTCAGAATTATCTATTTTATATCCCACATTGCTTTCTACCTCTTATTTACTCATAAATTTCTCTCCTGTCCATAAAACTGAAAAGTAACATGTTCCTTGTTTTTTTAAACTTACTTATGACATCTCATTTTTCATCAAGATCATCTATTCATTTTTGTCTTATTTTAGTGAATGGTGTAAGATATTGGTCTACATCTAGCCTCTGCTGAACTATTTTCTAGTTATCCCAGCAATTTTTACTAAATAATGATTTCTTTTCCCCCAAACCTAGATCTATGCCTTTGTCTGATACAAGGTTACTCTAGTCTTTTATTACTATTTGTTGTATGTTTGCCTTGGTCTACTGATCTATTTTTCTATTTCTCAACCAGTACAAGTTCATTTTGATAATTATTGCTTAATAATGCAATTCAAATTCTGGTACTTCTAGACCTCCTTCCTTTACATATTTTTTCATTAATTTTTTTATATAGTTTTCTCTATTGTTATATCTTCCAAGAAATCTCATATGATTTGGATGTATTCCAGGGAGATATCTTGTTGGAAGAAAGCCTGTAAGGCAAGTATTTTGTTCTACTGAATCAAATACTTTTTTTGTAGTCAGCAAACAATAAGGGCAGTAGGGTCATGGATTCTCTGTGCCTTTTGGCCAATTGTGTGATTATGATTACCATATTAAAATTAATTTGTGAACATTTATGACTAGAGAGACTCTTTAGTCTGCCTGAAAAGGTCAAAATGGTCAGTAATAAAAGACATGGTCACTGTGTTGGGAGAAGAGGATTTCTAAACAGATGCACTGTTCCTATGAGTAAAAAAAGCAAGCCAAACCAAACCAAAACACCTGAAGAAAAGGGTTCAAACTAGTGTCTGAAATTTCGACGTAGGCCATGATATTGTTTTCCAGAAACCTTCCAGGAGTTTCCCAGTTTTTCCAGATTTACAATGCCTTAAAAAAGGCAAATGAAGTACAAATACAGGGGAAGATATCTAGGGTTATTAACAGGCAAACAAGGAGAGGAAATCAAGTCTAAGATGTTGATAATAACACAATCCTTCAACGTCTTTATTTCATTCATAAGTTAGTTTACTTTCTAAGGACAGATTTTAAATAGTGGCAAGATACTAATTGTGTGACCTTAGGCCACTTAACTTCCTTAGGACTCAGTTTCCTCATCTGTAAAAATGAAGGGCTTTACTAGGGTCCTTTTTACCTCTAGCTTTGTGATAGAAATATGACCTTTGAATCACTATTTAAATTAAATGAACCAACTTCCTGTTGCATTCTATTTTTAGATTTCATTGTTTTATAATTATTTACTCTCAAAAGAGTCTAGTCAAAGGAAATGTTTTATGGATATAATCTCAGAGCCATGACTGACATTAGATTTGCAATTATTATTATTATTTTTTGCAATCAGTCCAGGATCACTCTTTGGGTGGTAGGTAGTCAAGATTTTAGAGGTCATGGTACAGACAGAGCCTTGCTTCATTTATGTTGTCTTTCAACAAAGGCTATAACTTCCCAACCTGCCCCAGCCACAAATATTTTCCCTTGCTCTCTGGTGAATACTTCTTATATTCTCTTCATGTCCTCTGTTTTCAGCTCTCTGACAATTTTTTCCATCTGGCAACGTTCTGATCTAATAGATATTGATAATCATTTTATTGGGGTGCTTCTGGTTTTGGCCACTTCATATCTCACAGAAGCTCAGGAGAGGACCTGAGCCTGCTTTGTCTTGCTAGGTTCCCGGTTAACTTCCTGTTTGCTGTAGCCTTGATATTCCCTGAAACTGTCATGATTTTTTTCTCTTGATTTTATCATGTAGGGAGCAAGGAAGGGAAGGAGAGGCAAGTCTTTCCCTGACTGCTTCTTCAAAAAAGGCCAATAAGCTTATATATTTAGTCGTGGGTTAAGTTACTGCTTGAGTTTAACCTTGTCAGGTCATGATCCAATTTCGGCAATTTCTTTTTCATATGACATGAGCTAATAGCTCATGTTGTTGAATGGTGAGCTTTTTTTTTTTTTTTTTTGGTGGGGGAGGGAGAAAGGGTTAGGGGAGGTCTTCCTCAACTCAGTTCCTGAAATGGGTGCTTTTTTTCTTTAAGCCGTCCAGTTTAACTGCATATATCAAACAATTTAACTGAATCATAGATACTCATTTGAATTTGTGCTATGTACAGAGGCATCTAATCATGGACCTGCCATGCCGCTTAAGACCTATTTTATTTTTTTAAAAGCATATTTGCTCATATTGAGAGTTTAAATTGTATGCCTCATGACATTTTGGCAGGCAGTTCATTTCTGCAGATCCTACCAATTCTTTAGAAAGGTCCAGCCCCATTAGCTCTTCTACCAATCCTCTACTAGCCAAGGAACTTTGGCATGGCTTAGAAAGAGGAGCAGACAAACCTTGGCCAAAATTCTCTGTCTTTACCCAGATTAATTTCCACAATCTGTTGGTAGCCAAATGTATTTGCAGTCTCCACAATTAGGCAGGATACTAGAATTGCTATTCAGTTGCTAAAGTTTTAAATGATACGACTTCAAAAAGAACCAAGACCAAAGGTAGAGTCGCTTGAAACTGCCTTCAGCTGAGCTACTTGGATGCTCTTTGGTAAAACAATGCTGTAGAAGGGCGCCGGAATCTGAAAGCAAATCTTTTAATAAATGAAACAATTCTGTAATATAGATTTCATTGGGATATTATGCAAAATATACTTGCCTTTTTAAGAGGATGTGAAAGGAAGAAACAGAAGGTCTCAGAATGTACTGCAAATATCTGAGTGAACCTCCTAGGATTTCTTTTTAATCTGAATATTTAATAGAACAGCAATGCAAAATTTGAATTATGCTACTTGAATTTAATGGTTAATCTGTTTTTAAAAAATACACAAGCTTAATTGTGACATACGAAAGTCCTTATTTAGGGTAGATTTCTAATTTGATTGCTGTCTGCCCTGCTGTGTAAATAAGTCTCTTGGGCATGGATTTTTAAGAGTATGTATGCTCTCTTACATCTCACTGTGGAACAGTTCCTCTTTCCAGGGTTCCTCCCCCCATCCTCTAAACAAGCCAAGAACAGACAATAGATACATACTAATGGAGCTGTGTACTTACCATCTGTAAGAGCAGCTGCTCTCCTGCATCTGTACAATATGTTGGAACTGAGAGCTTCACTAATCTGCATAATAAGGAGAAGGCTTATCCCACTCTAGCTAATAATCACGCCCAATCGATGCACTTCATTCCCTCGCTGAAGAGCACAACAAAGTATGTTTATCACATTCTCTGGATAGACAGAGGTCACGTCAGAGAGTGGACCGTATGATTCTCTGAGCCCACTTCTAATTTCAACATTGGACTGGACTGAGTAAAGGCTCGAGTTGGCTCTTCTTTTGAGACATTTTTTAATATATATCCTGCAATCCTGGAGAACTGGATAAAATGGTGAGCTTGCACATTATTAGGGTTGCTAATCAGAGATGCTTCTGGAGTGGTAGCAGTATTGATCACTTTGCATTCGAAAATGGCCCTTTGTGGGGGAAAAGGCAAAAGCAAGTTTTAATTTTAATTGTGAACGACCTCAAGTTATTTGCTTTACATTGATTTGAAAGAGGCAAAATAGAGACAGATTGATGATGTCTGTCTTTTAAGAGGTCTTAATATGTGCCCCCCCAAAACCCACTTGTGGAATATTGCATAAATGTGTTGCTTGTTGGTCCTTTTGAGGGCTGGGGCTCTCATATATAATAATTTCTCATGTGGTCAAACAACATAAATTCTCATATCCTAAGTTCTTCTCTATTAGTATAAGAAGAAGAAAAATAGGCAATAGAGTGATCAACAGCACCTTTTTCTTTTCCATTTGTGACAGAGACATGAAATACATTCCTTATTTCCTTCTACATCTTATAGTCAAAGGCTGTGGCAGTAATGGAGAAGGCAATTCTATAGAAAATAATACAGTTCCAAAAGAGGGGGCAGGAGTAGGAGGCAGAGAAGAGACTTTCTTGTTACAAGGATCTGGAAAATGGCATCATTTTCCCAGAAAGATCAGGTTCATGTGGATTCAGTTTGGTTTAGTATTATCTATCTAAAGGTTAAAATGTCTACAATTAGGTTACATAGGCAGTGAACAGTATTTTAAGTCAAAATATAACCTGCCATCATTTATGATGTCTTGATAAAACAAGTAGTAAGCCTGCCTCATCTCTATCTTCTTTCTTACTGAGAAGATAATTTGCATAATTCTGTACCCATCAATGAAAGGCAGAGAGAGAGAGAGAGAGAGAGAGATCATTAATTTATGGAGATGGAGAAATAATTGCTCTAAACAGTAAACAAAGCTGATCGCTTAGCATTAATTCCAACCTTTTAATCAGCACCATTTTGCTAAATAAGATAGCACCTCCTGGTGTGACTTAGAAGAAACTTTATTAAAAGAGATTCCTTCCAGCCTGAATCAATATTTCTGAACAGCTATAACAAGACAAAGATCTGACATCTCTGAGAAACGATATTAGTTAGGGCTTCAGGAAAGTCTTAGGGTGATATCAAAGAAAGCCAAAATCAGTCCTTTTTACACCATCTTGCTGGACTCCCTCCTCCTTGTCTTCTCTCCAGTCCTTTGCCCCTTAAAACACCACAATTAGACACACCAGGCAAGATTACAGTACTCTTTCCAGTTTTCTCCTTTTAAAGCCAATACATTCTTGCATGGCAAAATTCTGAGTGCATATAATCAATTTTATGCAGAGATGGAAATGTTATATCAATCTTGAATTGATTTGGGAGGAGCTGCCATTCAATTTACTTCAACATGATAAATATTTTTTAGGTATTTACCATCTCACAACACTTTGCTAGGCACCCGACATAGAGATAAAAATGTGTGATGCCTACAAAAGGAAAAAGGATCACATGACTGCAACTAAGGAAAATATAGTTCTTTAGATTTTGGAATTGCTTCCATTTGAATAAGAAATTTACAGTGAAAAATGAAAGAGTGACTGGAATAAAATGGAGAACCAATGGAAAAATGGGAGGTAATATGATGTAGCAGACGGTGTTATATTTGAAATGAGAACCTGTCTTCAAAATCCTGGCTCTGCCACTAACTACCTTTATGACCTTATGCAAGTCATTGCATCTCCATGGACTTCAGTTTCCTTATCTATAAAATGTAAGGATTGGACTGGATGACACCATAAATTCCCTTCCAGTTCCAAATTTGTAATGCTATGATCCCATGGAAAGCACTTTGAAATTAATAATGATGCTAAATACTTCCAGAGGGGAAAAAGCTATTAAATATTTTAGTAGATTAGATGTGGCTGCCAGAGTGAGGTTCTAAGTCCTTAAAATACTGAGACCTTTTCATCCTTGACCCCCACTCTGAACTCTGGGTTATTCTAGGGTTGTTTACTTTCAATGTAGGAGAATATTTCTGAAATTCAGACCATCTGCACATCATAAGAGACCCAAAGGATCACACATGACAGTGAAAATCCATGGGTTCCTGACAGCAATTGATAATAATAGAGATCAGTGCTTTTACCTTTCTAGAAAACAAAGTCTAATCTTTATTGTGAGATCTATGTACACAATTATTTCTCTGTGTCTTTTCTTATTTTTTTTTTTTATCAATGAGTTCCCTGAAACTGCTATATAAATTATAACTTGAGTAGGGGTTTCAAAGTTATTTGTACTCTTGTAGAAGTATGTCTTTCTTTATTTAGAATATGGAAGGATTGTATAAAAAGGAACTTTAAGCTTGAGATATGTAAATGTCTAGAGAGCACCCAGATGCCCTTAATGAATTAGTTGACTCAGATGAATTATATCCAAGGGCACTGAAAGATAGCAGGTATGATTTTTGATCTCCTGATAATTATCTCTTACTAGATAGGAGGAGGTAAAAAAATTGTCCTTATTTTCCAAAAAGGAAAGAGATAAGAGTTTTGGGTGAACTGGATGTTCATTCTTAGAAAAATTCTCAATGCATATTATTAAAGGGATGTCTAGGAAGCATTATTTTAAAAAGCCTTCATATTTTCAGTAAGTACAGGACATGCCAGACTAACTTTTCATTTCATTTTTGATAGGGTTACTAGTCTGTCAGTATTAGGGAAATTCTATAACATTTAAATTCTAAAACACTTACTAAAATCTCATGCTACTCTCATGGAAAAGATGGATAGATAATGGATAGATAGATGGATAGATGGATTAGATAATAGCACAAATAAGTAGATTCAGAACCAGTTGAATTGCTATACTTAAAATAGTAATTAATTGTTTAATTTCAACTCAGAAAGAGGCCACTAGTGGAGTGTCTCAGAGATTTGCATTTGGCATTGTGATAATTAATGTTTTATCAGTAGTTCATCTGAAGTCTTAGCCGGCATGCTTGGTAGATCTGTGTATCACCAAAAAACTGAAAGAAGTGGCTCATATGCTGGATGGTATTCAACATCCAAAAAATCTTGACAGGCTAAAACACTAGGCTAAATCAAATAAGGATGAATGTAAAGTCTTACACTTAAGTTTTAAAAAAATAAATTTCACCAGTAGAAGATGAGGGAGATATGGGTTGACAACCATTCCTCTGAAAGATATCTGGGCCTTTTAATAGGCTGCAAGCTCCATCAGGGTCAAACAGTATGATATGACAGCCAAGAAAGCCATTGTGATTTTAGGCTTAATTAAGAGAGCATAGCTCCTAGGAATGAGAAATTGCCAGTCCTGCAGTGTTCTGCCTGGTCAGCAGATCACAGCTAGATCATTGTTCAAAGTTTTGAAAATCCCATTTCTGGAAGGACACAGATAGCTACAGATTATCTCCAAAGAGCCATTAGGATGGTGAAGGACCTTGCGTCCAAGCCAAAGAAAGATTGGTTCAAAGACCAGGCACGATTAGTCTGGATCAGAAAACATCATATTTGTCTTCAAGGATCTGAAGGGTTGTCATGGAAAGGAGGCATTAGACTTGTTCTCCATGGTTTCAGAGAGCAGGACTCGGTAAGCATTGTAGAGTAGCAGATTCAAGCTTAATGTAAAAAAAGCTTTTTAACAATCAGAGCTACCCCCAAGTGAAATGGACTGCATCAGGAAGTAGTGGGTTTCCCTTCATCAAAGATCTTCCAGATGGGATTTAATGACTATAGTTCTAGTGCTAGAACATCCCTCCCCCAGTCTAATGCCCCTCTTTTACAGAAGGAAAAACTGAGGCCTAGAGAGAGTTTAAATAACTTGCTCAAGATTATAAGGTAGTGTCAGAAGTGTAATTTTAACCCAGGACCTCCCTGGGTTAGGGAGTCTAGGCCTGACTCTCAATCCGCTGAGCCACCAATTGCCCCCAACATGTTGACTTTTGAGACATTAACTATAAGGAGCCCGCCTCCCAACTAAATATAAGGGCATGAATAATAACTTTAGTCTTTATTAATAAATCCATCCTTAGACATTTCCTAGCTGTGTGACCCTGGACAAGTCACTTAACCCCCATTGCCTAGATCTTACCACTCTTCTGCCTTGGAACCAATGCTTAGTATTGATTCTAAGGCAGAAGGTAAGGGTTTAAAAAAAAATCCATCCTTTATTTTTGTTGACCACTCGGCACTGTGGTTGCTGTAGGGATAGGGTGGGGAGGGGCCTTGAGGTTAGGTAACATTTGTGCTAACTAGGAGACTCAGTCTCCTAGTTAAAGCACACATATAACTTTGGACATGTAATTATATTTATCTCTTTGTCTTCTGTTTTCTTTGAGTTATGTAAATAAAAAGTAGGAACCTGGGGAAAAAAAAACCCTGTTAGTGAAAAGGGCAACAGACTTTGATTTAGGAGAGATCCAATTTCACCCTCCACTGCTTGCTAGCATAGTCTAGGTAAGATATAACTATTTGGGGTTCTATCAAATAGGGATAAAATACCTGTTTTATTGTAAATATGTATTAAATTATTACTGTATTAAAATAATACATTGGATTATCATGAGGATTAAATAAAATACATATTGTACCTTGAAAACCTTTAAAAGACTGTGAATATTAGCTGTTCCGATTATGTAGCTTTAAGTTGAACCTGGTTACTTCATACAATGTTTGGGGTTTTCATTTTGGTTAAACAGGAATTCCCTTCTAATATATGTTCATCTTTTTTTTTTTTGTCAATTGAAATTTTGTTTAAAATACCTCCACAGACCATCAAAACATCCCCAAGAAGTTTCAAAGGCAACTTTGAAAAGAAGTTTGCCTTATGGAGGGAAGCATCAGGCACCTCTTTTCTTTTTAAAAATCCCCTGAGGCATACCAATTCATTTGGTTTAGCATCAGACTATTTTACTTTACAACCTAATTTTAAAGTCCCATTTCCCCTGGAAGAGATTCCAGGAGGTGAGAACAGTCAGAGAAGGGTTAATGTGGGGGAGCAGGGACAGCTGGAGATCATTATCAACATCCAAATGCCCACCAGTTCAAAAGAGACTTGGTGGTGGAGGGTGAATTTTTTTTTTCTCTGATTAGTCTGTGGTGAGAAATGGTTTGGCTTGCCTTCGGGTAGAAGAATTTTTTTTGGTGTTTAAGGAGTTTAATGAGCTATCAGCTCATTGCTTTTGAAATTTCAGACGAAAACTCTTGAAGTTCCTTTATAGTACCAATGTACTCTTTCTCCCTCTCCATGCATGCCCTGCTCTCCCCACCCCCACCCTTACCTTACTCATACTCGTGTTCCGTTCCCCATCATGCACTTAGAAGACTGTTCTGGTTATTGAGAGTTCTCCAACAATAATTGCTATTCACATTAATGCATATTTATGAAACACATATCTAACCTTATTTTTTCTTGTAAAACAAAACAAAACAAAACCCTTACCTGATCTAGCCTGACCTCCAAAGAGGCCCTCTCTGTGTAGTGCCCCACTCTCTAATGACAGAAACACATGGAACTATTTTTCCAAATGGATGGATATATTAAAATAAACTTTTCCTCCCTTTCTTACATCAATAGAGAAGACCCTAAGTGTTTCTACTGACATCACAAAGTCCACGGTTTTCAGTTATTTTAACCTTTTTAGCATCAAATTGTCTTTTCTGTTCAACTTCTTTTGGTGGTCCTGATGACATTCCATGTCATGGTATGGTTAGTCTGAATTCTTCAGAGGACCAGGGCTAGGTCTGTCCATTAGTCTCTTCAAGCTTGTATACGACTGCAATACCACTGTTTGTTTTATCAGTAAGCTGATTTTTGCTAATCATATGTATTCGAAAGATAACTTCTAACAGGAAGAAGTGGTTAGAATTTTTTTTTAAATCTTCCAAGTTATGTTTTAGTTCTTCTTTTAATTTCATTAAAATAATTTAATATTTTCCTTCTAATAAATTAAGGAATTTTCAGTTATAGAGAAGTTGAAAAGTCACTTGATTTGGAATAAGAATACTTGATTTCTAGTATGGATTTTATTTCTTACTCTGGGATTCTGAGTTTGTTGTCTTCTCTTTGGTACTTAGTCCCATCTGCTTTCTCTCTGTCATAGGTTTATTAGGCAGAGAAATGGGATCCATCAAGAAATTGATAAATATCTATTGACTGCTATATAACCGGCAATGGGAAAATAAAGACAGAAATGAAATTGACCCTGCCTTTAGTGAGCTGACATTCTATGGTGGGAGATGACTTATACATACATAGAAAATATATACAAAGTGAATACCAGATAACTTTTTTAGTGGAGAAATAGGGGTGGCTCTAGCTACTGGGGAAATCTAGAAAGGCTTTCTACAGAAGACGACATTTTGGCTGATAGTAATAACAACAGCAATAATAATGACTAGCATTTATATAGCACTTACTTAATGTTACAGCACGATGCTAAGCACCTTAAAAATATCTCACATTGTCCTTGCAACTACTCTGGGAGGTAGGTATGGTTAATATGCCCATTTTTCGGATGAAAAAACTGAGGCAAATTACACGAGGTCACATAGGCAAGTAAGCATTTGAGATTAGATTTGAACTCAGGTTTTGCTGACTTCAAGCCCAGCACTCTTATCTACAGTACTATTTCTTGGTCTATTGTTTCGGTCACATTTGATTCTTTGTGACTTTTTCCAGCTCATTTTTCAGATGAGGAAACTGAGGCAAACAAGGTTAAGTGACTTTCCCAGGACTACACAGCCAGGCACTGTCTGAGGCTAGATTGAACTCAGGAAGATGATTCTTCCTGACTCTAGGACCACTTCCTGACTCTGTCTACTGAGTCATCTTGCTGTCTACTTAGCTCGTATTTAAAACATTTTTAAGTGTTTTAGAAGAAAAAAAGGCATGAGATCCATAGCACCCTGACTACTGTACTCATTGTGAGACCTGATGTCTGTTTGCTTGGAGAAGAAAACTCCTAAGCTGAGATGTGGTTTTCAGCTATGAGAATCAGCCTTTCATTCTCCAAATGGAATGTTTGGGGCTTTCTCAGTCTGTTAACTTCCAGGGAACTCTGAAACTTACAAGATTGGAAGTGTTGCTTATGGAGCTGAGAATGACTTTTGGCCACACTTAAAGCCTCCTGTGACATTGTGGGTTCTAAATGTGAAGTCTTAAGATGATCCAGTTCCATTTATTCTTGGCATAATTCTATGAAAGAAAAAGTTAAAAGGCCCCAGAGATGCTTTTACAAGTCTTTTTAGATGACAATGTGCACAGACCAATACCAGGATGAGTTAAGCGTGAATGAATCAGAAACATTTGGGACAATATTCTCCTTAAAGCGCACACAGTGCTTTTCAAATTGAAGAATAGTGGGAGAGTCCAAAAATGTTTTCAGTTTGCTAGACTTTGATGGTTAGGAAACATTGGTTGGATGTGCTTTTGTCGCTACCTTCTTTATATTCTTTCTGGAATGTTATCTCCCAGAATTCAGAGTAATGGACATTTTGAGAGGGCAGGGACTGTCCTTAGCTTAATTCTTCCTAATACAGTGTCATCAGTATCAGAGGGCTCTTCCCTATCAATAGGACAGCCACTAAATTCATTGAGTATTCAAAGCACAGAAACCATGATTCTTTTAGTAAATGTTTTTCATCTGTCTAAGGCATAGCTCATATTTAGGCAGAAATAACTCAGAGGTTGCTATAACTCTCCTAGTAGATCTCAAAGATGGATTATGTTGTGATTGGTGTGAAATGCTTAACACCTGGTTTGGAAGTAGGCTGGTAGAGTTGGCCAATAGGTTTATTATCCAATGTGATGCAATTGGCATCGGAGTCATAGCCTGACGCTATCCCAAACATTGTCACTAAGCTTAACACCCCCTTTTAGCAGTGCTTCTCCCTGCTTGGCTTCAGAAAATTGTGGAATTACCTCGGCTCTGAAAGCACGAGTGAGAGTCTATGGCAATAGCTTCAGCTCCCCTTGTAATAAAAGCCACTGACAAGACATCCGTCCATGTCAACCCTCTTCTAAAACTCCCTTTCTCTAAATGTGTGCAGATGGGTGGTTCTTTTGTTTGCTGGTTATGACTCACGAGCTCCATTTAAATGAGTGTTGTTTGTTGGGTGGCAGCCGTTGGTGCCATAAACTGAATCCACTGTCCTAGGTTGGGTGTTTTATGGACCTCTTATGCTTCACAATATATATTTTTCACTGTCAAGAGCTTTACTAAGATGAAAAAGTGCTAGAGAGTAGGAAAGGTAGCTTGAAATGAGTAAGACTTAAAAAGAGTCATCCTTATTTGCCCCTACCAGCCCAGCTTTCTTGAAGTCTGGAGCTAGCCTTGTGCCTGCTGGTACTCACTTGGGCACTGGTGTTCATTCCCAGGTGTCTACTCCATCCTTCCCCCCCTTTTTTTAATCAGTTAACTCATGTGGCAGATGGTGTAAATGACTCAGGATATCATTTTGGAATCAATATATTTAAAATGCCTTTTGCCTCTGCCTTTTCCCCCAAAGGATTATGCAGCTTACTTTTTGATGTTGCACCTGGAAGCATTGATGTTTGCTTTCTATGAGAGTTATACTGTTTGGTGGTGATTTCTATTAAAAACCTCTGCTTTTTATTTTTAATAGCATGTCTAGTAAAATGACGGTCTCTATCCCATCACCAACTAACCTCATCGTACAATGGGAAAATGACTGAATTTGGAATCAGAACAACTAAGGGTTCATTCAAATTCTAGCTCTGCTGCTTGTGACCTGCATGATTTTAGGAATACCATGTAACCTTTTTGGGCCTCAGTTTTTTCATTGGTACAATGAGGGCGTTGGATCAGATGGCCTCTAGGATCCTTTCCAGTTCTCAGTCTGTGATTCTGACTAACTTTTTTTTTTTTTTTATAGGCAATGGGGGCCAAGTGACTTGCTTAGGGTCACATAGCTGGGAAGTGTCTGAGGCCAGATTTGAACCTAGGACCTCCCGTCTTCAGGCCTGGCTCTCAATCTACTGAGCTACCCAGCTGCCCCCTCTGACTAACTTTTGAATACTCTGAAACCACACACACATAGACTGGAGTATAAGGTCCTTCTCTCAATCATCTTTTTGTGTTAAGATGCTTGGTTTCCTCTGCTCTTCTAAATATTGTGCAGTATCTAATGTTCTTAAGGGCAGGAACTGTCTATTTTTATCTTTATATCCTCAGCTCCTCTCATTGTTCCTGACACATACTATCAGCTTAATAATATTAGGGAAATTTATTTTCTATACATTTTGAGACAATTTCTTTTAAGATTTTTGTCTCTTCGGATACACTGTGGCAAAATCAAATATAACAGACTTTTCTACTAGCAGCAATACAATGATCCAGGACAATCCAGAGGAACTTATGAGAAAGAACACTGCCCACATCCAGAGAAAGAACCGTGGGAGCAGAAACGCAGAAGAAAAACATAGGATCAATCATGTAGTTCAGTGGGGATATGATTAGGGTTTTGATGTTAAAAGATCACTCTACTGCAAATATGAATAACATGGAAATAGGTTTTGAACAATGATATATGTATAACCCAGTGGAATTGCTTGTTGGCTCTGGGAAGGGGAGAGGGAAAGAACATGAATCATGTAACTATGGAAAAATATTTGAAATTTAAAAAAAAAGATTTTTGTCTCTTTTCTGGAAGGAGCCTTTTGGGGGATGGGATAAGATCCAGTCAATTGTGCCCTCTGCTTTTGTTGTATAAATGTGACATTAATTCTTCCACCAACCTTTTCATGTTTTTCGTGTCCTCCATCTCTATGAAATCCATTGGACTGAACAAATTCTCAATGAAGTTTCTTCAGCAGGTTAATGACATGGCGAGACCTGTGCTTTAGGAATGCTAATGGGGTGGCTAGGTGGCACTGTGGATAGAGTACCAGGCCTGGAGTCTGGAAGACTTGGGTTCAAATTTGACCATAAACACTTCCTAGCTGTGTGACCCTGGGCAAATTACTCACACCAACTGCCTAACTCTTACTGCTTTTCTGCTTTAGAGTCATACTTGGTATCTTTTCTAACACAGAAGGTAAGGTTTTGTTTTTTTTTTAAAGAATGCTAATTTGGCAACTTTGAGGAGGAGAGAATTGGAGAAAAGACTAGAGAAAGGGAAATCTGTTGATGGGGAGGCTAAGTGGTGTAGTATGTGAATTTAATATAAATTCCTCTTTCATTTTAAAAAGGGAAGTTTTGAAAATCTATTTTTGTCTCACTCCCATGCTTTTGTTGGGCCTGAATGCTTACTATGGGAGGAGGGAGGACATCAGATGCTTCATGGCTCCTTGTTGTCCTGGAAGATGTTTGCCTTTTGTCCCATGTGAGGTCCAGAAGCCTGGCCTTTGACCCAGACTGAGGTCAAGTGTGTCCAACCAGGGAGATCCCAAAGGAGTGACTTCACAGGGTTATAAGTTAGGGGGTTGAGTTTTGCTAACAAACATCCACTTTCACTATCTAATAAATGATTATAAATTGATATATAGTCTTGAGAGAATTTTAATCCTGACAAGGGAATAGGGCCCTGATTTGGAATCAGGAAGACTGATCTTCCTGAGTTGAAATATGGCCTCAGAATTTCCTAGTTGTGTGACCCTGGACAAGTCAATTAACGCTGTTTGCCTCTGTTTCCTCATCTGTAAAATAAGCTGGAGTAGGAAATGGCAAACCACTCCAGCATCTTTGTCAAGAAAACACTAAATGGGGTCAGAAAACTGAAAACAACATTAGAAAGCTATCGCCTTGACCTCAAGGAATTTATTTTTTTCTTTTTAAGATTTTAAAATTTTAAAATGCTGCTATTTTTGTCCTAACCTAGCTTTCTACTAAAAATGAAAATCCTCTATGTGACCATAATAGTTTTTCACTGTGTTAAAAAAAAGATGTTACTAATGTGATGGGGAGGCCAACGAAATGGATCTGACTAGCACAAAAATTCCTTTGCCTTTCCTTTCCTCACATGTATTCTTTTCCCCATGCCTGGAATCCTTTGGCTCCAGGTTCAGAACTTTGCTCTTCTTTTGTTTTAGGATTTATAATGTCTAGGAGAGTTGGTCTGCAGTATCATACTTCATTGATACCTAATAAACTTCAGACTTGAAAATTTCTAAAGTTTGAAGTTTGAGGCACTGTAAAATGACTTGGTTCCTGACTTTATCAATTCAGCAAGTTTCAAACTTCACTTCTTAACATGCAGTGTATATAGAAAGTCTACTTATAAATAAGAATCTTTCTATCCCTCTCTCTTCTTATCCTTTATTTCTCTTCTCTTCTAGCTCTTTCTCTTCTTTTCCCTTCTCTTCCTTTTCATCTATTTTTTACTCCCTCTCTCTCTTTCTTCTTCCTTCTTTCTCCCTTTTTCATACACATAAAAAGCACATGATAGTTTGTTTTTTTTTGGTTAGGGAGATGACTCATATAATTCCTTTTGCCTAATGAAGGGAGGTGTATCAAAAAGGAAGTGGGTTTTGAAAGAATAGAGAGGGAATTTCTTTTATAACTGGGCAAAGGAAAAATACTGGACAAAATAAGGAAACTGGTTAAGGAAATGGATGTATAACTCTTTTTCCTTTGAGCCAAATATATGCAAACATAAACAAACCGTCTTAAAATGCAAACATTTTTATAGACAATTACATTCACAAAACATTTCACATAAGAATAGAAAGATATTTCTTACCTGTGTTCTATGTTAAAGACTTAGCAATGATTCATTATATTTTAGAATAGTTTCTTTGTTGTCCCTTTCTTGTGATGTTTAACATTTTGCCTGCTCATCCAAAAGCTGTCTTAGGTTGAACGCAGGAATATCTTGATTGTAAGATTTTAGGATTATTATAATCTTGGCAGTTTCCTATTTCCAAATTGGTTATACTCCAAAAGTACAAAAAAATTGAAGGCTTTTTGGAAATTCTACTAAAGTTCCATCTTGATATCTCGTTCTAGTATGCAGGTGACCCCCACATGCTTGAATTCTATTCTAATAGAATGCAAACTCTGTCAGATTATACCAAGTAGGAAAGACAGTGACAGACTGAATATGCCTATTGTCTGTGAATCAGTCTAGTTCAGTGAGGCTCCTTACCATGTTGTTTGTATGATGTTTGGGGTTTTTTTTTGTTTTTGTTTTTTTGTCTTTTAGACATAACAACTCTTGAAAAATGGTCTAGTGACTTGCACAAGGGACATCCATTCTGACAAAGCCATGGTTCCCTGGAGTATTGGTAAATAGTTTGTTAAACTCTAGAAGAATGGAAATTGCTTAAATAAATTCAGAGTTGGAGTACTAAGTGATCCATATTACAAATAGTTTTTCCAAAAAATTTAGTTAGGACCTAACTGTTAGATAGTTAGAGAGCAGGGACTGAGTCAGGTAGACTTCAGTTCAAATCCAACCTCAGACACTACCAGTATGGCCCTGAGCAAGTCACTTAACCTGTTTGCTTGCTTCCTCATGAGCAAAATGGGGGAAATAATAGCACCTACCTTGCAGGGTGCTTATAAGGATCAAATGAGACAATAATTATACAGTGCTTAGCACAGTGTATAGCACATAATAAGTGTTTTTCAACTGTTAGCTATTATTATCATCATTAGCCTTTAACTATCCTTTTAGAAGTGAACCTGACAGAGTATTTTGGAAAGTTTCTATTTACATAAGCTCATAAAATGTCCTTTTAAGAATTAAACATACACAAATTTAACTCCTGATTAAGCACACATAAAAATACTAATGTTCAATATTAAGAATTTGATTAGAAAATTTAGGTTAGTAACAAAATTTATGGCATCAAGGAGAAGAGTCAAGAGATTTTTTTTTCTTGTGGTATAATTTTTCTTTCTTTTAAGTGATCCCATAATGATTTCTTCAAGGAAATTCTGTAGCCAGACTAGATTTTTCAAGCTCTTCTCAACCTTCTCCTCCACTCTCACCTTTCCAAATCCCATACTTAAAACTAAAAAAATACTTAAAACAACCAGTCAAGATGCTCTCACCTTTTTCCTTCTTTTACCTGGCTTTATGAAGGCTGGAATATTACATACAAAAATGAAATGAATCTTCAAGGGTTATAACATTACAGCTTACCTTTGAAGTTTATAAGACAAAGAAGTAGCATTTGTCAATGTAATTTTTCAATATTTGTTGAAATTAATTTCATTTGAACATTTTAGAAGACACACAGCATGATTCAGTGGAGTCAATCACCCTCATTTGTATTCTTCCAAGTAACACAGGGCTGTCCAATTGTCACAGCAGACATGTGTCTGGAGTTGCCTGAGATTAGAAGAGGTCTTTGGGGTAAGTGATTTTCCTAGAAAGCAGAAATCATTTCCATGCTCCCCACTCAGCTTGTTCTTCATTGGCCTAGAAAGAGTCTTGTGGTAACTTTTTTTTGTTCCTTCTCTTTTAGGGGGAAAAACAAATGAGTAACTTGCACTTCATTAACCCAATGCATGGTTTTCCAAATTATGGGGTAAATGCAAATGACTATCTAGAAGAAGGAGGAATAAAACAATGGCCCAAATTATTGGATATTTTCAAGTATAACTCCCACTTTTTTCTATAAAACAAATTTCAAATCAAAGTCAACAAAAATAAATGAGACCTACACAATTTATTTCAACTGTCACTGAGTGCAGTGCAGTAATAATCTTATTTATGCATATCTTATTAAATAATAATTATGCTGCATTCAATTACAGCAGCCCATGTGGAATCCCCACTCAGGTCTGAATTGCCATCATTATCATCAGATGGGTAGACTGAAGACACATATAGTCTGCGTCTTCTTCTTTTTCTTTAAAAAAAAACAAAACAACCTTATCTCTATCTTAGAATCAATACCCAGCAACGGTTTCAAGAATGGACTAGGCAGTGGGGGTTAAATGATTTGCCCAGGTTGAACCCAGAGCCTCCCAGCTCCAGGCCCTCTCTCCCCTGAACCACCTAGCTGCCTCCTAGATTGTGTCTTCTTGTTTTCTACTGGAGGGGTAGAGATGGGTGGGGCAGGGAAAGGTAAAACTATAAAAATTTATTAAGTACTTACTATATGTCAAGCCCTGTATGAAGCAATAGAGTTAAAAATATAAGGGGGATAAAAAGGAACAATTCCTGACCTCAAAGAGCCCATTGGGGAATACAACACCCAAATTCCCAAGTGAGGCAGAAAATGAGGTGGTGAGGGGATGGTGTTGAAGTCTTGAAACACAGCTAGGGAGGGAATAAAGGTTAGTTGGAGTGGGCTTCTCCACAATATGAAGTCCCCAAGAAGAAAGCACAAATGGGAAAAGAGGGCCAGTAGAGCAGAGGAACATTCAGAGTGAGCAGCCACAGGAGCTGACAGATATTTCATTGTGAAATTACAGATGAGGCATGGTGTCAAAGTCTGGAAAATCAGAAGCCCAGCCTGGAGGGAATGGGTGGGGAGAAAGGACATAATTAAAAAAAAAAGCATCACTACATAAAATTGGAAAGCTGCTAGCTTAGAGAGTTTGGGGCTGGAATATGAGAACAAGAATGTCAAGGGCATCTTTAACTTCTCTACTGATGGAATCCAGACCCCTTCTACTGAGCAATGAGACAGTTAAAATCTGACTTCAGAGACTTATTAGCTGTGTGACCCTGGACAAGTCACTTAACCCTGCTTGCCTCAGTTTCTTCATCAGTAAAATGAGCTGGAGAAGGAAATGGCAAACCACTCCAGCATTTCTGCCAAGAAAACCCCAAATGGGGTCATAAAGAGTCAGACATAACAGAAATGACTTAACAAAAATTAAGAACCTGAGAAAGACAGCACTAGGACAGGTCTACTGACCATTCATAATATTAAAAAAAGGATAAAGAAGAAAATGGGAGAGAAGTGCAGATAAGATTATTCCATTTCCTTGTACCCCATTAGGTCCTTCTATTACCTTCCTAGGAATCTAGGATGAGTCTTTATTGGTCTGGACCTCCTGATTACTTCAAACAAGAAGAGGGGAAGGATCGCAGGTGGTGTCACTCTGCCACACAGATCCCAAGTCCACTTGCAATTGGTACACTGAGGGTGAGGCGCTTAAGAAAGGTAAAATGATAAAAACAGAAAAGAAGATGTCAGCACTGTTGAGAGATAATTTCTCAACAGCCAAAACTGTTAGACTTTTGTCACTATTATATATACCCAGCACTTAACACAGTTCCTGGCACATAGTAGGAGCTTAACACATCCACAATGAATGATTGAATGCAACATCCACAAAGAGAATAATGAGCTTCCTATTTCATAGTTAGTCAGTATAGGTGCCTCACAGGAATTCCTCTGTGCCTCAGTTATCCCATATATCCATATGACAATAATACTACCTTTCTTTCCCTATCTCTTAAGGTTCCTTGAATCACATTGAGTTCCTTGAAGAAAGTCTTCCTATAAATGATAATCTAAAATAAAACCTTTATTTCAAAGATCTGTTCTCAGCTAAGGGCTGTGAAGGAGAATATTTACTCTCCATGTTCCCAGTAGGAATAAAAACACATTGAATATAAGCTCAGAAAACAAGGGATTTGAATTTTACCCCCAATTCAGGCACTGACTTTTGTGTCATTTGGCATGCTGCTTTATCATGAGAGCAAGAAGACTGTCCCAGCTCTAGAAATTTGTCATTATTTGCTTTTTGTCCAGATCAGTGATTTCTTTGGTAGGCAAACTTGTCCATATGCAAATTCTCTCCATCAGATATAGGTACACATTTAGTCTATAATTTAGTATATTAGAGAATTATTTGTCTTTGACTCTGAAAGGTCAATGACATGCCTGTGGTAACAGAGTAAGGTTATAATAGAAACGAGGTGGAATCCAAGACTTCTTGACTCAGGGTACTCCTTTATTCAATTTAGCAGCTATTTATCAAGTATTTTCCACTATGCCATGCTGACTCTCTCCATCACTTCTTAGCTGTGTAATACTGAACTATTCATTGCTCTGAATCTCAGTTTTCTTTACTGTAAAATAGGAATAATAATATTTGTGCTACCTAACTCATTGTAAATTATATGACTATGAACCAGAGAGCCCTTCTGTGCCTCAGTTACCTCTATATACCTATAGTAATAATTCCATATACCCATATAGCAATACGTTCCCAATCTCTTGAAGTTCCATGAATCACTTTAGCCTCCTTGAAGAAAGTTTTCCTGTAAATAAGTGGCTCAGGATTCTGTAAATTCTGTGCTATTAAAAATTACTTTCAATAAAATTTATTTTTGACCTGTTGATTGCAGTGCCCATCTGATTAAGTATGAAAAGGAAGGTCATTGTTCTCTTTGTGAAGAGTGCATTTGGTCATTCAAATATGGATTTAAGCACCTACTATGTGTCAGACACTGTGCTAGGTGCTAGGTATATATAGCAATGACAAAAATCTAACAGTTTTGGATCTCAAGAAGCTCACATGCTATTGGGAGTGCACAGATGAATACAAACTGTATATCTTCCCAAAAAACAAAAAAGAAAAAGTATTTAGTGGGGGTAGCTCCTGGGAGTTCGGCATAGGCCTGTGTAGAAAGCTGCATTTGAGTTAAGTCTTGAGGGAAGTTATTGTTTTACCTTCATTTTTAAAGAGGATCAATGACATCATGGGGTAATGTCTTGACTTGTTTGTGAATTGGATTTAAATGAGGAAGAGTTGTACAAAGCTGTCAGCTTCACTTTCTCTTCCATTGATTGAAATGCAATGGCAAGACAACTGGCGATGTGCTGGGATACAGTAAATGACTATAGCGTCTTTGATGTCTGATCAAGCTTTAGGAGTTTCTCAGAACCTGCTTCAGCCACCTTCATGATTGTTGGAATGAATGGTTCTCTTCTGATGCTGCACATGCTACAATTTTTTGGAGCCACAGGTGAGAGCTGGATGACAGGTGGATGCCAACAATGGATGAGCAGCCCTGAAAAGGGGCTTGGCAAGTCCTCACACCAGAGGTGCTAGTCCTCCCTGAATATTCCATATACGCCTGAAGGAAATTAGAATGTCTAAAGGTGAGGTTGGTATATATTTTGGGGATGGGGGAACAGACTGTGCAAGGACATCTCTATGGGAGTTGGGTGTTATGTATGTGATGGATCAAGGAGGTTTGTTTGGATTAAATAGTGAATCCAAAAAGTGTGTCAATAGGGGCAGATAAGTTGTATAATAGATAAGGGTGACAGGTATGGAATCAGGAAGACCTGAGTTCAAACACAGCCTCTGACATTTGCTAACTTTGTGTCCCTGGACAACTCACTTAACCACTCTCTGTCTCAATTTCTTCCTCTATAAAATGGAAATAATAGTAGCATTTACCTCTCAGGGTTGTTCTGAGGTTAAAATAAATTTGTAATTGTAATGCCCTTAGCACAGTGCTTGTCACATAGTAGATGTTATATTAATGTTATGTATTATTATGTATTATTATTATTATTATTATACCAGGAAAAAGTAGCCTGTAGCCAGATTGTGAAAATTTCCCAGGAAAACCAATTGTGTAGGTCTATTCACTTGTCAGTTATTTGGGAATACGAGACTTTTATTTTTAAATTTAGTGATGTCCATATTTTAGTGAAAGCCAACCTTAGACCATCCTTTTCAAGAAGTCTTTATGAAACATTTGGGTCATATTCATTTTAATTATTCAACATTAGAAGGAGCACTGGAGGACAGATTATTTGGAAGTTGATGACTGGGGAATTGGCTGGTCAGAATGTTAGCCTAGTTACCTGGTATTACACACTATTTATTGTTACGTTTATAACAATTCCTCTTGTTGCCATCTGGCCTCAGGGTATGATAAAAGGCATTTTAAAATGTTGTAGCCCAAATCACTGCTAAATCCTCTTGCAAAACAGAACAAAAATCATCTTAAGAGCAGCGGAGGCAGCTGGGAGGGATCTTATCCTCATCTGAATGTCAAAGGTCTGTAGACCTACCCTTTTAGAAAGCCCATACAGCTATAAAAGGAGGGGTTTGAATTAAATGGTCAGTGATCCTTCCAGCTCAAAACCTGAAGTCTTATGAGCCTATGATTTGAGGTGCATCTCTGTATAGTGAGAATGGTGGTAGGAGGAATGGGGAGAAGATTTGGGAAATTCTGCTAAGAGGGCCTCCTCACAGAAAATGCTGCTGATTCTCTAGAGTTAAATCAGTGAAATAATTATTAGAAGTCCTTGAACTAAATGCACCTGTCTAGAGCAGTGGTTCCCAAACTTTTTTGGCCTACCGCCCCCTTTCCAGAAAAAAAAAATTATTTAGCGCCCCCTGTCACATACTATCACCGCCCCCTTACAGTTATTCACCTCCCCTAAATGCACCTGTGGCTATCACTGCTCCCTCTCCACCCTTGTCCCCATCGCTGCAGCACCCACCGGGGGCGGTGGCACCCACTTTGGGATTCACTGGTCTAGAGGATTTTCAGCAATAGATAACAAGCACAAAGACCTACAAGAGGCCTTTTTTGATGCTCCATTCCACCCCCCTCCAATTATTAATATATTTTTCCTCTAGAAGTTGCTTTGAATGTCTATCTATTGGGGAATGAACAAATTGTGGTATATGATTGTCATGGAATACTACTGCGCTATAAGAATTGAGGAGAAGGATGATTTCAGAAACACCTAGAAAGAATTATGTGAACTGATGCAAAGTGAAGTAAGTAGAACCAGGAGAACATTGTACACAGGAACAGCAATATTGTGTGATGAACAATTGTGAATGATGGTTACTTTTAGCAATACAGTGATTCAAAACAATCCTTGAGGACTGACAATGAAAAATGCCTTTTGCTTTCAGAGAAAGCACTGAAAGAGTCTGAATACAGACTAAACATACTATATTTCATGTTTTTCCTTCATTTCTTTTGGTTTGAATTCTCTTCCACAAAATGATTAATATGGGAAAATGTTTTACATGATTGTACATGTATAAATTTTTATCAGAATGCTTATCATTTTGGAGAGGGAGGAGGGGAAGGAAGAGGAGTGGGAAGAATTTGGCTAAAATTTAAAAAAAAACCAAAGGTTAAAAATGTTTTTACGTGTAACTGAAGAAAAAAAAAACATTAAAATGGAAAAAGAAACTACTTTTGCAACTACCCATCTGTGTACAAGTAGAGTATAAGCTCCTTGAGGGTAGGGGCCATTTCATGTTTTTTGTCTTTGTGACTCCATTGTTTAAAATAGTAGATAGCAGACATAGCAGACACTTTTAATAAATGTTTGTTGAACTGAGTTGAACTGATGTCTCTAAGGTAACTATAGGATCTTTCTAGTGTGATATCGGTGCCTTATGCTTATTGATTAACTAATTCTTGAACTTTTGCAGGGGTAGAACCCTTCCCTCACTTTAAATTTAATTTTGGTGGAACCTTGAAACCAAATAATTTCAAATGATCTTATAAAATACCTACTTCTAATAGCACCAAATTAAAAAGACTGGTTGAAATTTGAAATAATTTATTATCCAAAGCATCTTAGTGCACTTTTGTCATATATTTAACAATATTGCACCCAACACACTTAGTGGGGACCTGTTTGTTTACTAAAATCAAGAATGTTGCTAAATGAAACAACTCACTTTTACAATCATTTTAATTTTCCCATTTACTTACATAAGGTTATGTTTGGGATACTGTTTCAGTTCATTACATTTTTGCTTTAAAAATATGTCTTATTTTTCTAATCACTGATTTATTTATATAGGTCTGTACAATTTTGCCAGAATTTGGAGTTTATTTTTAAAAAATTGGAAACAAAATACCCACTGTCTACCAGGATCACTGCAAGCAAACAGAAACTGTAGATAAGCATCGTCATATTTATGTATTTGGTATTTGATACTCAAAACTATCTTCATGTAGGCTTATTTCATCAATAGAGTCTTGGGTAAAAACACTAATCCTTTTTTTTCTACTTAACTTCTTAATTTTACCCAGTTAACAACTGGGTAAAATGTCTCCATTTCCCCAAGCTCCCTACTGAAAAATTCTCTCCTCACGCTGATATTACAATAATCTTCCCAAAGTGTAAGTCTGGCCATGCTACTTCCCTATTTGAAAATCTTCAATATCTTCTTATTGAGATAAACTATAAATTCCCTAGCTTGTTACTTAAAACCTTCCACAATATGGATACAATCTACCTTTTCAGTCTTATATCATACTTCTTTCATTCATGGAGTCTATAGTCCAAATAACTTGTACTTCTAGCTGTTGCCCAATAGCATACCATCTCTACGCATGGGTCCCAATTAACATTATTTTATTTGGAGTCCATTCTCTCATCATTTTTGCCTGTGGAAATTCTTCACTTTTGTCAAAGTCTAGCTTGTGTTGCCTCCTCCGCGAAATTATTCCTGATCCCGACAGCTGAAACTATCACTCCTTAAATTTTTGTAAAGCATTTTGCCTTTTTAAAATTAAAAAAACATTTATTTATTTATTTGTTTGTGGCATTAAAATTCCAGGTGTCCCTCTCTCTACTTCCCTCCTTCTCTCTCCTCTTCACACTAAAAAAAGCATCATTTGACAAAAAAGAAATATATATGTTCCTGATTTTCCTCTTTACTCTTTGGCCCCTCTTCCTTTCACTACAATATAAAGCCCTGAGGTTCAATATCTTGAACATTAAATGGTGGGCTGGGGGGACCCTGTTAGACCTGCCCTCAATTCCATATCCCTATTCCTTTACATAAAACCTCTTCTTCTCTAGCCTGCTCTGATGCTGTTCAGAAGCATCTTCATCTCACTCCCATCTTGTTCCCTTTCCACAAGGAGAGGAAAGCATTGATTCTACCCAGCCATGAGAGGTAAAGAGAATTGGTTGCAAGAGAAGTTGGAAAGAGGGTCAGACTTCTTTTATTTTTCAGTTTGTAGGTTGGAGGAGTTTATGGAAGCCTATCCTGCCATGTTGTTGTTTCTAAATAACCTTCAATACATTGGCTTTTCCTCCAGTTCTGTTTAGTACAATTCTTGTCCCATGGGAATATTTAGGATGAGGGAACATAGTCATATATTTAGAAATGGAAGGACTCTTAGAGTCCAAGTACAACCCTAACATTTTTATAAATGAAGAAACTGAGGCCCAAAGAAGTTAGATGATTTGCTCAGTATCATATAGATAATAATGTAGCAGAGGGAGGATTTGGACTTGGGTTCTTTGATCCTATTCTTTTCTCCAAAGTACCTAGTCATAGAACCACAGGACCAAAGATTTTTAGACCTGGGCGGGATAATGAGATCCTAGTTTAACCTTCTCATTTGTCAAAAATGGATACTGAGCCCAAAAGAAGTAGAATGACTTTCCTGAAATGACAGCTAGTTTTTGGCAACATTGAGAATAGAACCCATATTTTCCTGCAACTCTCAGCTCCATGATTTTTCTCACCCTGCCATGCTACTTCTTACTGAGAAAATATTTATTTTCTTTCTTTTTTTTTTAGACCCTTACTTTTCAACTTAGAATCAATATCATGTATTGGTTCTAGGACAGAAGAGCAGTAAATGCTAGACCCTGGGGCTTAAGTGACTTGCTCAGGCTCACAGAGCTAGGAAGTTTCTGAGGCCAGATTTGAACCCAGGATCTCCCATCTCTAGGCCTGGCTTTCTTTCACTGAGCTACCTAGCCACACTCATTGAGAAAAATTTTCTATAGAACAGTCTGTACCCAGGGTGTGCTGAAGCCATCCTGAATTAACTAAGGAAATCTGATTGTTAAATTTTTAATAGAAATATTTATATCTTGGAAATCAGCAAATGCTAATGATTAGGACTTGAATTGAATTATAAAGAAAATTTTAATAATGTGGATTAAACTTGAAAGTTTGTCATTTCTAGAAGGCCATTTGTTGAACATTTACCATCAGTCTCTTGCCTGTATGCTCAGAGTAGTCCAACTGTACTAATATTCACACATTATGCTAATTATACTTTTGATTTTATTTAGGGGCCTTGAATCATGCTCATCTTTGAAAATACCAAACTAATTGTTGCTTGCAACATTCTCCCCAATGGATTATATTAGTATCAATTTTGTAATTGGAAAATTCAATAGATATGAAGAATATGCTCACTTTCTCAGAACCTGGGGTTCTTCTCTCTCCTTTTTGTGTATTTAGTGCTGCTACTTTCACTCATTACTTGTCATATTTTCAGGCTTAAAAGCATATTAGCCAGAATTCATCATCAATAAATTAGTTCAAGGTTCTTTTACCAGAGCAACCTAAGCTCTGGGCTGCTAACAGCTCTTCCTTTCAGCTTGGAAAGCAATAACTTCTAAAATAGTCCTTTCAGGACCAGGTAGGTTTATCAATACTTCAACCAAGTTCCCAACAGTAGATTTTTCTTCCTTTCTCCATCCAATCTCCTATTTTGCTTCTCAGAAACTGTCAAACCTTGGTGCGAAATGCTTCCTTCTTTCAAAACTAACAATTGCATGGCCTGAGGGCAGAATAAAAATTCATCCCTGGTCTTCTCTGCTGGTTTTTAACCCATGTGATGAAAAGGTGTTAGCTTTACTTATAATGCAGTACTAATCTTGTATCACTTTACACCCATCAATCCTCATCAGTTCCTTCTGAAGTAGACAGTATAGATTTATACAATCCACAGGCAGATGGGCAATACTTTCATATTTGCCCAAGCTGTGAGATTTGTTATCTGTAAAAGCGTTTGTTAATGAATGGGACGCAAATTACACTTTATACATCAAACACGTCATTGTCCTTGGCCCAAGATGCTGTTGCTGCTACCACTCCTGCACATGATATTCTTTTCTTTCAGGTGGGGCTCAGCTTTTGAATTAAAATTCTCTCAGCAAGTATAATAATTAGAGGGCAAAGACAGTAAAATTTTTTGTTTTCTTCAAATAAAGGCCAGACAGGGTGTCTGCTTCCTTCCCCTTTTAGTTCTAGTTAGAGCCCTCTGGAGTTCTTCACCTGGGGCCTGTAAGCTTAAACAATTTTTTAAAATAATTACATTTTATTTTTATTTACACTAGCATATTTTATACTTTTAATTTTATATCATTTAATTTTATTATTTTATATTAGTTTATTTTATACTTTTAAATACATGATTCTGAGTGGACAACTAAAATGCACCAGTAGAATAGTAACAAAACTTCTAACAGAGTAGGGTTAGAGTAACAGAACAGAACTAAGTGCTAGGACTGGGCCTCTGCACCCTTGATAGCCAGGCTGGTATTCTAGCACTAACTAGCCCTGGGATTTGTCCCTCTTCTTGCAACAGTGCAATGTTTTATGTGAGTTGAAGGGATCCAACTTTTGTTTTCAAAGATCTTAAATTTAAGATACACATCTTGGGCCTGAAAAGAAATAGACAAAATTTAAACAAGTACACATATCAGTTATGAAAAGCAATCATTTTATCCACATGCAGAATATTCATAAAACACATAATATAAAAAGAAAATCTGGTAGCAACTTGTTCCTGGACCATTTCTATTTGTACTCTGCCAAAAAAGATGAGAAAGAGATAAAAGATAAAGAATAATGTATAATTAGAAAATCTTGAACCCCCTGAACTACATTACCCAGAACCCTTTTTCTTTCATCCACGTTGTGTCTTCACGGGTTGTTTATAAGTTTTTAGTAAGCCTGCTCTTTTTCCTATGTGCACGGCTGGGAAAGCTGGCTTTTACTCAGGCTTTTTATCTTAGTTATTATTAATAAATCGCATTAAATATAATGCTTGGAGTATTTGGATATTAATTTTTAATTTTACAATAATAATAGTAAAAATCACTCATTTATATGTGTCAGTTAACAGGTAGATAGTACTGCCTATAGGCTAGATGGTGGGATTATATGAGAAGTTCTAAAAGTATTCTGCGCCCTGGATGTGTTTGCAATCTCAGTGTTAGAGGCAGGGCTGAAACAATTAAATGGTGAAGAGAGTGATACATAGGATGCTCTATAGCCAAAATGCTAGTTTGGAACGGATTTAGAAATACGGAGAATGTAGTCGTGGAAAAGATGAGGCAGAAGTGTGACAAAAAGGTGAATGAACACGTGTAATGGCAAGATCAGGCAATGACAACGAGAGTAATAATCAGAAACCTGTTTCTATTTCCAAAGGAGTCATCTGTGGACAGACAGAGGTGCTGAAGAGCAGGAGCTGTAACTAGAGAGTATGGCCTTTGGGGGAAATCCAATTGGAGCAGACCTGGGGTGAAGGGTTGATGCTCAGCACCCAAGGTCCCTTGGGAGAAATGGCACAGCAACGCTATTGTTAAGTAATTCATTTGGGGAGAGAGCATTGCAGGCTGGGCTAGGGAAAGCTCAACGGGAATGAGGGAAGGTTTTTTTGGTTTCCATTTTGGGTAGAGATCTGTGCTACAGCCAGTGGTCCTGAGGTGTAGTGATGGTGGATGACTGATGGGGAAAAATTAACTCTCTTGGATGTTGGTGCCCTGGGGACAAAAGTCCTGCCACTCTACTATAGTTATGGTGCTGATGCAATGAGTGAGTGATCATTTTTAAGTTCTGTCTAATTAGAAGAAGGTTCTCATGCCTGATCTTATTTTTGATCATATCTCATATCACCACAAGAAAATGGCAAATTTATTTCCATCTGGCTAGAGGGGAAGGAGATTGTACTTGAAAACTTTTATCCATTAAGGACTTGTCTGTTTTTTAATTTGCTTTAATATTACAAAATGTCTTTCCATCATGGTTTTGGAGGACTGTGCACAGAAAGACTATTTCAAGAAGCAACTAAGTCATTTAGACTTTAATTTCCCAGGTGTTGTGCCAGCTTGTCATGATTTGAGCAAAATCTAACAGGTGCACATATTTTTAGCTTTTATGACAAGTATTGTATACTTATGCTCAGGAGTCCTGCTTGAATGGGAGACATTGAAATGGGGCCAAGCAGAGAACTTACCACACAGCAGTGAACTTGTTTTGAGAACAGTAAAACTACTGGTGAAGAAAAAAAAATTCTCCTTACCTATAACCAAGACAAAGGCAAAAAAAGAAACATTTTCTGCTTTTGTTTATCAATGGAGGTTATAGTTCTGCGGGAAAAGGGTTCATTTTCAAAACAGAGAATATGGTGGCTATAAAAAATGGCATGAATAAAATTTATAGCTGCCTAAAGAGAGGAGAAAAGGACCTACCTTAAAGGTGTTTTGTGTTCTCCTTGCACTTCCTACAGAGACCTTTTCCCATACCAGGTGAGGCTTTGGGAGCCTTTTAATTAACTTGTATCAAAGAGAATGTATATAAAGGGAACTCTGTAAAGATTTCTTTAATTAGTGAATTTCATCAAGGTCCACTAACATCCATCAGTAAAGTGGCTGATGGGTTGCCAGTGTCCTTGGTGGCATTCTTAGTCAATAAGCTATTCATGACTCTAGAAAGTACTTAGGTTTTTACACCAATGGGAATTTTGTGGACAATTTCCTTTCGCTACCCCCAGTTACATGGCCAGAATCTATAAACCTTTCTGTCACAGAGAAACAAAGTGCTGAGTTGAGCAAGAAGGCTAGCAGAATTTTCAGCGGATGTATTAATAGCCCTATTGAGAAACTGTGGTCACCAACATATTATTATTATTTTCTTAATGAGTCTAGGAGAGGTCATCCTGTTCATTTATTTGAACATTTTCATTCTGTATAACATAGATGGTTTTAATCCAAAATAATTTAGCCTTCAGTCTAATTTCAAGAATCACATGCATTTCATTCCACTTTCAAAGTGCTAATAAAGCCTGGGAGAAAGGATTCTACTCCCACCATAAATCAAAAGTTAGCAGACAAAAGGTCAAAATACCCAAAGCCACAAGAACATTAACACTTTGGATACAAAGATTTCTGAAGAAACTAATGCTGGCTCTCACTTTAGATAAAGCAGACGCCTTATCTTTGTGAGTTTACAAAATGGAGCCAAACTAGACCTGTAGCCACTTTAACTAAACCAAAGCCTGGATCTTTTAGCAGCCCAGAGTCATTAAAGCTTTCAGAAAACCTCCCAGGAGCCAATGTGCTCGCTTAAGTATATGCTGTAAAAAGTCCCAGAGATTTACAAGGAACTGTTCCATGCTAAACTAGGCACCATCTGATAAACAAGCAATTTTAGCTTCAGGCTAAATGATGCTCTTTGAGGCTTTGATTTACAATGCTGGAGATGATATATTTGTAGGTCTAGGATAGGTTCTGTTGCGGACCTGCTGTGATTACTCATCCATGAGCAGAAGTCAGGGCTCAAATCTTCAACTAGGAGGTCAGAAAATTGCCAGTGGAACAAGAGAGGTTTGATAAGGTTTATTGAGATGCTAAATGTATGAAAAAAACTTATTAAGCAGGCATTTTTGAACACTCCTTAAGCTTTCTAGGGACCAAGGTTTTTGTTAGTCTGCTTTTAGAGGTATTTTAAGTCCAAGAGATAGGAAAATAACCTGTAAAATTGGTCTAGAGGTCTAATTTTTCTTTCATTAGATTTTGAAAACAGTCCATGCTTACTTTATTATTGCTGACGTTTAAAAAAATAGGAAATTGTAATGGAACACTTATGTATATGCTGGAAAGCTAAGAATCTGAAAAGCAACCTTGAAGAAAATTAATTTACTCTGAAGAACATTGAGAAACAGACTTGAGCCGTTAGAAAGAGCTCAGATCCAATTTGGGTACTGGAAGAGTTGCTTCTAAAACTTGCAGGCACTCCCTGTGTCTGGTTCCAAACTGAATAGACAGTGTGGCCAAGAAATACTTTGGCAAACCAGTTTATCCCTGTGCTTTGTGTCCTAGTTGTGCAGTTTTGTACAACAATGAAAATAACTAGTGGAATTAAAATGGAACATAATGGAAAAAAAGGAGGGTCCCTTTTCCAGGTTACCAGCCAAGTTTACAGATATAGGAAGAGACATTTGGGAAAATAAAAGCCATCTGAGCTGCACCTATTCCTCACCCTCATTTAGATCTTCATTCCCTCTTTTCCCCTCAGAAATTTCTTTGGGTGTTACCCCTGTACCAACTTTGCTCTATTTCTTCTCCAACCTCAAACTAATCATTAGCCATTTCAATTCTGCATTCTTGGGCAGCTGGTGGCTCAGTGGATTGAGAGCCAGGCCTAGAGACAGGGGGTCCTGGGTTCAAATTTGACCTCAGACACTTCCCAGCTGTGTGACCCTGGGCAAGTCACTTAACCCCCACTGTGTAGCCCTTATCGCTGTTCTGCTTTGGAACCAATACACAGTATTGATTCTAAGATGGAAGGAATGGGTTTAAATAAAAAAAAAATCAACTCTCCATTCTTGTTTGTTCTTGAATCCCTTGCCCTCATCCCATCAGGGCTCTTCTCTTGCCAGTACTTAGCCCTGGATCACTTCCACCCTCTGCCTCCTCAGCTCCTACTCACATATTGCTGAATGAAACTGCAGGGAATCCCATACCCATACTGATTTGATGCATTATAAACTCATTTTATTCAACCTCAACTGGGCCCTCACTATAGCAAAGAAGTGCAAAGTATTTGATGTCTTAAGCCTCAGTTTCTTTTTTTCTTTTTATGACTTATTTTAAAATTCAATTTAAAAAATTTCAATGAACACATCTATTTTCTTTTTTTTTTCTATATACACTTCCAATTGAAAAAAGGAGAAAAAACAAAACCTTATAATAAATGTGCATAGTCAAGTAAATAATTTTCCATATTGGCCAAACGCCCAAATATGTTTTATAATACTCTATCCTGAGCCTACCACCTCTTTAGCAGAAAGTGCATTTGCACATTTCATTATGGTTCCTCTGGAATCATGGCTGGTCATTGCAATAATTTTCTTTCTAATGTTCTTGTTATATGCATTTTTTCCTTTCTTCTTCTCACTTCACTCTGCATCAGTTTTACATGTCTTCCTAGATTTCTTTAAAACTATCCCTTTCATCATTCCTCATGGTACAACAGCATTTCATTACATTCATTTTCCAGAATTTGTTTGGCCATTCCTTAGGGCAACGGTTTGCAACCTTTTTGGCTGTGAGAGCCATAAATGCCTGTGGAAGGAGGAGGCAGAAGGTGCTGGAATATGGGGTGGGGGCTGAAGGGCCCCCTGGGGCACATCCTGGGGCTCTGCCCAGACTGGCAGGTCAGGAGGTGGAGCCAGATATGGCTCGAGAGCCATCCACCTCCATCCTCCTCCTTCCGCAGGTGTTTATGGCTCTCAGGGCCAAAAAGGCTGCCAACTGTCGCTCTAAGGAAAAAAGGTTGCTGACCCCTGCTTTAGGGGATGGGTAACACCTTAATTTCCAGCTTATTACCATGAAAAGAGCTTCTGTAAGTAGATTTCTATATGTGTTTCCTTTTCTATTTTCTTTGATCTTCTTGGGGTATAGAACTAGTAGTGGTATTGCCGGGTCAAAGGATATACACACAGTTTAGCAATCCTCTCCATCTGTAAAATGAGAAAGGTGGACTAGATAATCTCAGAAGACTCTTCTAGCCTTCTATATAGAAAATATAGGTCTTTAAGTTAGGGAATATTCTAAGTAAGATTTTAAAGTAATTAGTGTCTTTTCTCCAAATCCTTTTTTTCTATTTCTATTTTCTACTTCTATTATCCTTATTATTCCTTTAGTCCAATTTCCTCTAAAGGTAAGACAAATACATTCACACTTATATGTAAGGACCCACACAACAGGATTTCATAGTTGAAAAGGACCTTGGAAGAAACTGAGTCCTATCCAGGAGTTTTCCAGATGAGGAAATTCAATATCACTTGGTTGTTTTGTGACTGAACTAACTTCCAGACCAGAATTCTTTCCACTATATTATCTTTCCTTTGGTACCGGGTATATTTCCCTTTCAGAAGGGTGTGCATAAAGGACAAAACTTCAGTCAAAAAAATGTTCCATTGGTAGAATTTTTAGCATCCTCGATAGACTGGGGAAGAGATCTTCTTTTTTGGAGGACGGAGTCAAGTATAGGGAGACATAATTTCCTGTGGTCTCTCAGTCAACCACTCATGTGCTAGTCTCATATGCTTCTTGTTCAATCATTTCAGTGCCCAATTCTTTATGACCCCATTGGGGTTTTCCTGGCAAAGATCTTAGAGTGGTTGGCCATTTCCTTCTCCAGCTCATTTTATAGATGAAGCACTGATGCAAACAGGCTTAAGTGACTTGCCCTGGGTCACACAGCTAGTAAGTATCTGAGGTTGGATTTGAACTCATGATGAGTCTTCCTGACTCCAGACCCAGTTTTCTGTCCACTGCTGCCAATATACCTACTTGGCATATAATTTATCAGGCAAGATTTCAATAACAACTTTATTAAAAGTAGTTCTACACACTATAACTCCTTTTCCGGATCATTATTCATTTCTTCCTTCCCCTTAGCATGATTACTCCCCAGAGTTCTGCCCTGAACTCTCTTTTCTCCCTGCATATGCTCTCATCAGTTCCCATGGGGTCAAGTATCATCTCTATGCAGATGACTCCCAAATCTGTAAGTATAGTCCTAATTTCTCCCCTGACCTTCTGTCACACATCATCAGCTGCCTGCTGGAGATTTCCTCCTGTCTTGTCCCTCAAGCATCTCAAACTCAACAAGTCTAAAACAGATAACATTATTTTCCCTCCTAACCTTGACACGTCTCTAACCTTCTCCTGCCAAAGTACCACTGTTCTTTTAGGCACTCAGACTCATACCCTTGAAGTCATTCTTCATATTTCTTCTCCTGAACTCCACATATCTGATCAATGGCCCATTCTTGTTTGTTCTAGTTCCACGATATCATTGTTCCCCTCATATAGTCACCACTTTCATTTAGACCTTCATAGCCTTTTGTTTAGATTATTGCAATAGGATCCTAATTGGCTTCTCTTTCTAGTTTCTTTCAAAATCATCCTCTGTATAGCTCTCGAGATGATCTTCCTTAGATCAAGATCTGATCATAAGATATGAATAATAATAGGACCTAGATCCCCAAAGTTGTTGTGAAAGGAAAAAAAATGAATATAAGTCCTTTGCCAACCTTTAAGTTCAATACAAATTTTAACTATCATGTCAAATCCCGGCTCCAAATCTCAGGTGCTCTCCAATGCCTACAGAATAAAATTCAAACTTGTTTGACTGGTTTTTGAAGTTCCCTATAATCTGGTTCTCACCTCCTTTTTCAGACTTATTTTATATCACTCCTCTTCACAGACTCTATAATCGACAATGGACCCAATTACATTTTTACCTCATACTTTGTGCAATCATGCAAGCTATTTCCCATACCCAGAATATATGAACTGTCTTAGAATCTTTGCCTTCTTTCCAAGCTCAATTCAGGTGCCACCTTTTGAGTGAAACCTTTCCTCACTCTCTAAGTTGTCAGTTCTCTCCTTCTGTGACTTTCTCTGTCTCTTTCTCTCTTTTCTTCTTCCTCTGTCTCTTTCCTTCTTTCTCTGTCTTTCTCTCTTTCCTTCTTTGTCTCTCTCTCTTTTCTCCTTTCTCTCTCTCCTCTCCATTTTGCTCTGACTGTTCTTGTGTGTGTTTGAATGTGTATGTGTAATATCCTCTCTCTCCTCCCAGCTAGACTGCAAACACTTTGAAGGAAGGAACTGTTCTGTCATTATTTTCTCAAAACCCAGCCATGGTCTGCATGCAGTAGACAGTTAATAAACAATTAGAAAATTGAATTTATTGAGTTGAGAGGGAATTAACAGCAATACAGACCCATCTTGATATGATTCTAAAATGTTACAGAAGGAGGGACCTAGATGATTTACTCCAAAAATTGTTGCTTTGTGGCTGGGGACCTGGTTGAGATAATAGGTGTGAGGATAGGCAAGCCACTTGATCTCTCTGTGCCTTGGTTTCCCCTAACTACAAAATAAGAAGTTGGGCTCGATGGCTTTAAGATCTTTTCTAGTTCTAAATCTATAATATTCATTTTATAAATATCTTTAAAAAGGCAATGGTTGTGCAGTTGAGTACATTTTAGTCATATTAGGAATTTCCTGGATTATTTGTAAGTATATAAAGCAGTCTTCCTTTTTCTCTCAGATGGAAAGGATATCAGCTATACAATATCTGGAAAACACTTAAGAAGGTGCAAGTTTAAAATGTACTATAGGGAAGGGAAAGACATTTTATAGAAAGCAATTGCAACATACTATTAGCATGACAGAATGTTTTAGCTTTAGATATCATTTAGTCCAACCCCTCATTTTATAGATGAGGAAGGTGAGGCCCAGAGAGGTCAAATGTATGACTAGTCCAAGGTCACCCAGCTGATTCGTGCCAGAGGCAATAAAACTCAGGCTTTGTATTTAGCATCCTTTCCATTCTCCCATTCTGCCTTTCATCATGAAGAATGATGAAGATAGATATGGAGCTCTTCTCTCACATTCTTCTCTCTTCTCCATTCCCCAAGTCCTTCCTTGTCTTTAGGTATGCAATTAGTATGTGCTTTTTATAACAAAATAGGTTTAGAACTGAGAAGGAACCTTAGAGGCCAGGAGTTAACAGAAGTTAATTTTCTTTATGTACCCAGTAAATTTGGACATACTCAATGGGATCCTATAAATTCCCCTTGCCAAAATATTTTCCAAGTTTTATAGTGTAATTCACTCTGTCATGTCCACTGTCAGTCCAATAATGCACAACCCCCAGGAGCCAAGTGTATTTCATGGAGCTCACAATTAATTTTATAAAAGTTGCAGTAAAGTATAATGATATTTAATGGCACCAATGATGCCATTGCACACACATTGGTACCAGTTTTGAAGTAGTCTTAAGTTCAAAGACCCAGGGGGGCCATTCTCCTCTTGATGCACTTGTGCAGCTCCCATTAATGCTAATGGGACATGCAAATGCTTCTCCTGAGGAGGATATATCTGCCCTTAGGAAGGTAACAGGTTTTAATTAGAAATGTGTTGAATCACACAAAATCAACTTGCCCTCTGTAAACAGGGAGGGCAAGCAAGGAGAAGAACAATGATCATTTTAGCCTCTGTAAATAGGGGTGTGGGGGTGGGATTGAATGACCTCCGAGGTCTTTAGGAGCTCTAGAAATATGATCATGGCCTGTGCTCTAGGGATTAGGTTTGTTTCTGCCTCCTCTTTTAAAGCTGACATTGTCAACTAGGAAAAGTATTCAATTGTTTTTCAATCATGTCTGACTCTTCATGACCCTATTTGGGATTTTCTTGACAAAGATACTAGAGTGGTTTATCATTTCCTTCTCCAGTTCAATTTACGGATGAGGAGACTGAGGCAAATAGGATTAATGTGCCCAGGGTCGCTCAGCAGATAAGTGTTTGGGGCCAGATTTGAACTCAGGGAGATGAATCTTCCTGATTCCTGGCTGGGCACTCTATCCACTGCATCACCTTGCTGCCCAAAGAAGAGAGGCATCACTAAGCCTCTGTTTAGTCTATTAAGACAAAAGCTATCCCCAGTCTAAATTAAGCCTTTTGGATTTCAGAGCTTCTGGTAAAACAAATGCAGTATGTGAATGAAAACCAATGATTCTCCCATCCTTTAAACAGAAATGTAATTAAAATGAAGAACTAATAAAAGTGGAATAATTTACCAAATTCAATTTCAAGTTTTGTCTGGCTGGAGATGCACCGTAACTAAGGTAAGGTAACTGAGACATTATCTTAGAGCACTGCTATTTAGAGGGTTCCTGTTGATACTTTTAGTTATCAACATAGAAGTGTACAGCATACAGCATACAGCAGCATAGAAGCAATAGACATTAGTATTTGGTAATAATAATTGGCTAAAATGAGAAGCCACTGAATGGCTTCCACCACTGCCTCCAACTCCAGTTTCTATACCTCAAGCGAAGTTCTTTTTTTCAGTGGTGATAGCTAGAGTCTTCACACCCACACACACCCACACACACCCACACACCCACACAAACACACAAACACACCACAACCCCAATTTTAAAAAAAGGGAGCCGAGATGGCATTATTTGGTACTTAATATGGATATGTTTTGTACTTGTCTTGGTTATAAAAGTTGCTCTTTACATCTGTGGTGACCATTAATTACTCTGATAGTGATCATGTTGACAAATACTTCAGTGGGAAATGGTTCATGTAGAACTAGGATGATCACTATGTCCTGAACTGGAAATTTAAAGTAAAAGAATGATTACTTGGGATTCTTTTCTTTTCTGATTCATGGTTCTTTTATTAGGGACCTTGAGCCTTAAGAACTTTGTGACTATGAAGACAGGAAGCCAAATTTCTTTTTTTTTTTAATTTTTATTTTTTAGAAAAAATTTCCATGGTTCCATGATTCATATTCTTACTCTCCCCTCCCCCCCAACACCACCCCCCATATGACACGCATTTCCACTGGTTTTAACATGTGTCATCAATCAAGACCTATTTCCATATTATTGATAATTACTCTAGGGTGGTCGTTTCAAGTCTACATCCCCAATCATATCTGCATCAACCCATGTGTTCAAGCAGTTGTTTTTCTTCTGTGTTTCCTCTCCTGTAGTTCTTTCTCTGAATGTGGGTAGCGTTCTTTTCAATAAGTTCCTCAGAATTGTCTTGGGTCATTGTATTGCTGCTAGTACAGAAACCCATTACTTTCAATTTTATCAGTGTATCAGTCTCTGTGTACAATGTTCTTCTGGCTCTGCTCCTTTCACTCTGCATCAATTCCTGGAGGTCATTCCAGTTCACATGGAATTCCTCCAGTTTATTATTCCTTTGAGCACAATAGTATTCCATCACCAGCATATACCACAATTTGTTTAGCCATTCCTCAATTGAAGGGCATACCCTCGTTTTCCAGTTTTTTGCCACCACAGAGAGCTCAGGTATAAATGTTTTGTACATGTCTTTTTCCCTGTGATCTCTTTGGGGTACAAACCCAGCAATGGTATGGCTGGATCAAAGGGCAGATCGTCTTTTAGCGCTCTTTGGGCATAGTTCCAAAATGCCATCCAGAATGGTTGGATGAATTCACAACTCCGCCAACAATACATTAATGTCCCAATATTGCCACATCCCCTCTGACATTTGTTACTCTCCCCTGCTGTCATTTTAGCCAATCTGCTAGGTGTAAGGTAGTACCTCAGAGTTGTTTTGATTTACATAGGAAGCCAAATTTCTACCTGTTACCAATCTATATCCCATCTGCTTCAAGAAAACTTATATGGACCTACTTGTACAAAAATATTCATAGTAGCTCTTTTTGTGGTGGCAAAGAATTGGAAATTGAGGGGATGCCCATCAATTGGGGAATGGCTGAACAAACTGTGATATATAATGATGAGGGAATATTATTGTGCTGAAAGCAATGATGAACAGGATGATTTCAGAGAAAGCTGGAAAGACCTACATGAACTGATGTCGAGTGAAATAATCAGAATCAGAAGAACAGCAATATTGTACAACGATCAACTGTGAAAGACTCAGTTACTCTCAGCAATACAATTATCCAGGACAATTCTGAAAGACTTATGACAAAGAATGCTACCCATTTCTAGAGAAAGAACTGTTAGAGTCAGAATGCAGATCAAAGTGTACTATTTTCACTTTATTTTATTTGTGTTTTTTTGGGGGGTGGTTCTATATGAGTATTCTCTTACAACAGTGAACAATATAGAAATATATTTTCTATGATAATGCATGTATAATCTAGGTCAAATTGCTTACCATTTCTAGGAGGAGAGTAGGAAGGGTGTGAAGGAGATAATTTGGATCTTTTAGCTTCAGAAAACGTATGTGGAAAATTGTTCTTAGTATAATTGGGAAAATAAAATATCTTTTAAAAACTGATATGCAAAAATCCAAATATATCAGATAAAAATAAGAATGCTGATTATATTTATTTAATAAAAGATAGACCAGAGGTTTCCTTTAATAGACAGCTCCTACGATATGTTTAAGAAGGGAAGCAATGCAGTAATGGAGTACTGGACCTAAAATCAGAAAGAACTGATTACAAATCCTACATGTGATACTCACGGTGGGACCAAGAACAAGTGAATTTCTCTCTCTTAAGAAGAAGAAGAATAACCACTAGTAAGTACGTACCTTATGGTATTGTTTACCAGATCAAATGAGATTTCATATCTCAACATAACTTTATATAATTACATACACATATATGTATATAAAGTGCGCTGTAAGCTTTTAAAGCATTTTATATATGCATATATACATGTATGTGAACACTTATGTATATATATATATAGTTGCTATAAAAAGACCTGTTTTACACACAGTTTTCAAGGACTTGTTGGTTACATTAAGTGAGTCTCATTGTATTTAACTCAAGTAACATCTCCTTTCTTTTCCTCTCCACCCTTCAGCCTGCCAAAAGCCCACCACTGAGAAAGCCTTTAAGTATGTAAGGGAATGCTGAGTGAGCTGAGATTGGATTAGCAAAATATCATCTATCAAATCTGGTTTTCCTCCTAGAACCACTAGATTAGATCGGAATGAAGAAAATTGATACCGTTCCCCATCTCCTTTCCAGAAGTGAGGGAAAATTTAAATAATGCTTCACCAATTCAGAGGGAGGAGGGAGGAAGAGATGCTGATGTTAGTGTTCCATAATCCTTCAAACAATAATGACAGGCTGAGTATCTGGAGGGTTCTCCAAGAGGAATAAAATTCCACGAGTTAGAAGATTATGAGTGTTAAGGCATTATATTAACATTTGGGGAAGTGCTTTGCTTTAAGAAAGATTCTGAAGAAAGCCACTTGCAGATGACAATGGTAACTATTTTACAAGGAGAAATATAAATATGTAAAGTCGATTGTTTCCAACTCTTCCATTCTAGTGGGTGTAAAAAAAAAAGCTCAGTTCCAAACTCAGGAAATGAAACCATTTTGAGTAAATCAATATTAAGTTTATAGAAATTCCTTGTCTCACATCCCCCAAATCACAAATCCCATATTACACATATCTAGCTTGGAGAAGGGCAATGTATAATACTGCTAGTACTACTACTAATGATGATGGCAATGATAATCACTAGTACCTCATGGGATTGTTGAAGCATCTCCTCCAATATGAGGCACTGCCCGCCACCCTCCCTCACCTTAGTTCTCCCCTGACAACCCCGAGCTATGTAATGCTATCAGGACAATTTCATTTGAGTCCAATTTCTTCAGATCTGTGAGGGTTGCAGATGACTACATCAGTTTGAAAAAAACGTTCTCTACACATTTTCCCCTCATGACTTACTAGAGTCTGTAAACATTATTGAAGTGTCTCTGTCTCTGTACCAAAACCTTCTCTTTTTGCCCCCCTCCCTCTTCCTCTCCTCTTCCACTCAATTATAGTTGGGATTTTAAAGTTGGACATCTAAAGTAGCCTGTAAAAATGTTTTAAAGCTAAAAGAATTTCCAAGGCAAAATATATTATTATATTATATTATATTATATTATATTATATTATATTATATTATATTATATTATATTATATTATATTATATTATATTATATTATATTATATTATATTATATTATATTATATTATATTATATTATATTATATTATATTATATTATATTATTATATAACATAAAATTATATAATACATATATATATATTAGAAGCTGGGGCTCATTTCTGCACAAACAAAAGTCAAATCTCAATAAAAATTTCATGCTTCATTTGAATAATATTCTAGGATCTGTCTTATATTTGTTTTCCCTCACTCTCATATCCTTGAGAATTTTTTTAATGGGAAATATTTATAGTGTAACAAACTTTAAACGAGTTGAGGATATGTCCCCTTTTAAACATATTTATTGTAGAATCAGACCCCATTTGGGAGATGTGGTAATGTTTTTAATTCTGAAAATTTAAAGATATTAAGGGCTTTCCCTAAAACTGTATACTTTAAAACTGAGTTAGTATAGCATATATTTTTTCTTTTTTTTTAAATTAAAAAAATTTTTAGAATATTTTTCCCTGGTTACATGATTCATGTTCTTTCTAGTATAACATATTTTGACTGTGAGTTTTGTTGATTGATATTTGAATTGTTTGTAGTCAGCAGTGTTTGAAGGCTAACATTCAAGAAACTCTTTTCTCTTAAATGCTATGGCCACAGTTCTGAACAACTGTTGTCAGGAGATGGTGCCTGGGATGTGGTCTCAAGGTTCAAACAATTAACTTTCCCACTGGTGTGACTAAAAGACAACACTTTCTCATTCTTTTAGGTTTTTCAGTAAAAATAGAATTTATAAAAGGGAATGAACATAAACTACGAATCAAAACTAGTTATTATATACAAACCCAGGATTGCAGATTTAGGTTTTAAAAACAAGGTTGTGTTGGAGCAAGATTACAACAGCTTACTTGAGCATTTGTCAAATTTTCAGTGTGAGAACTGATGTCTCAGAAAACAGCAAATGCTACAAATCAGGGCTTGATTTATTGTTTTGTTGGTAGTCTGGTATTAAGAAAGTGATGGGAAAATTTTAATAATGTAGATTAAACTTAAAAGTGTATTGTGTGTACATGCATGTTTTCTCCTCTAGGGATGGTGGTGATTGTTAGTTGTCTACCAGCACACCACTGGAAAAGGAACCTGACTCCAGAACTTTCATTTTACAGAAACTGAAGTGTGATAACATTAAGTGAATCAACTAGAGTCACACAACTAGTAAATTGTAGGTAGGATTTGAACTCACGTCTTCCAGGCTCCTATTGCAGTGCCACTTTCTAGGCAACTCAATTCAATGAATGATTATTATATGCCATGTACTGTGTTAGATGCTGGGGACAGCAAGGCAAAAATAAAACACAGAGTATTGGAGAGACCTTATTTTCATTTATATTGTATGTTTAATATTAATAGAATTTAATATTTGTGCCACTAATTTGATTGTTAATCATTTAGTGCCTTTTGACATCTTTTCTATCTTTATATCATGTAGCCATGTAACTTTTCATGTTTGTCTTGTCTCTTCAACTAAACTGTAAGCTCCCTGAGGGGAAGAATGTCTTATGCTTTTTTGGTATATCCGATAATGCTTAGCTCGATTCTTTGCACATTGTAGGAACTCAGTGAGTATTTATTGAAGGATACCCTCAATATGCATATAGATCATTCTTTAAAAATTTTAGAAAGATGGAATAGGTACATAAGTTGGGATTTATTGATATTTTCTTGATTTCCCTTTGGAGGAATTAATATCATTTATGATTTTTTCTTACCCTTTTGATATATTTTCTTCATTGAGATATCTCCTAAAATGAACCCTGCTACTTTCATAAAGGTTGTGGACGGATTGATGGCTGGATCCCAGGGATGAATTGTTTTCCACACAGTTTGTTTGTTCTTGTGTGGTCCATACACTCTTCTAAACTTTGCTTTTTTTAAGGACAATTTCTACATCTTCATATAAAACACAAGCAACTGAGATGTTAGGCTTCTTCTGTAACTGATTAGGAAAATAGATCATGATAGAAATCTTGAAAATAAATATATTCCACTTTCTGTCTATTTGTTGTTCTCCTGCCACTTTCATCTGCAGATGTCCTTGGGATGTGGCTTGGTGGGACTTATGAATGTGTTTATTTATGCTAGTCTGTGAATCAATACTATTCTTTTAAAAACTATTGATGCATTTTGTTTATGTTTTTTGACACAGTAGACAATTCTCAACAGAGATACAAATATCCCCTTACAAAACACACATTTTATACTCTTACTCATCCCCAAACTGTTGATTGTTAACACAAAGTAGGGATATGCCCATTAATCTTGACAGAACATGACATTACATTTGACCAGAGTTTTGCTGCTTTTCTGTGTTACCTTTATTTATATTGTTATAATCATTGTATGGGTAACTAGATGGCTCAGTGGATAGAGTGCAAGTCTTGAATTCAGAAGACTCGTTTTCATGAGTTCAAATCTGGTCACGCACACTATCTATGTGACCTTGGGCAAGTCACTTAACCCTGTTTGTCTCGGTTTCCTCATTTGTAAAATAAACTAGAGAAGAAAATGGCAAATCTCTCTAGTATCATGACCAAGAAAACCCCAAAGGGGATCAGGAAGAGTTGGACATGAATGAAAAGATTGAATAACAAAAAGGAGTCATTTTATATATTGTTTTTTCAGATCTGGGATAGACTTGATTTTTAGGAACCTATCACTTACAAGGCTGATTTTAGGTAAAACCGGTCAGTTGAATAGTCAGAGATTGGTCTCAGGCTCATATAACTATTACTCACACTCATTCATTCAAGAAATATTTATCATGAGCCTACCTTTTATAAGTCACTGTACAGCTTTGTATTTGAAGTTGAAAGTTGTGACTATATAGATCATATTCAAAGATATATATGATATAAAAATGTGAGTTAAAGCTACATGAAATTTCTGTTAATTTTTTAAAAGACCCTTTAAAATAGAGTGAGGAGGCCACATGTGTGGAATGCTGTATGATGTCAGAGGAGGTCTCTAAATTGTTAGTTTTACATTATTATTTTACATGCTTAAAGAACTGTTACAGGATGGGGGTAACTTGAAAACATTTATAATATAAAATGAAAGCACATCAATAATAAAACTTTAAAAAAACCTCATAGAATCAAAGAATCTCAGAATTGGATAGGACCACACAACTCAGAGAGTCCAACTTGAACCTGAATGGGGAATCCCTGAGAAATGATTCTACTGCTTCCGTTTTAAATATGGTAATGGAGAATGACTAAGGTAGCCCAGCTGGATTCTTATGGACAGCCCCCTTTGTTAGGGAATTTTAATTGAAGCATTTCTGAGTCATGCCACACAAGGATTTGTTGAAGGAAGAGGAAAGATTTTACTTGGAACATAGGAGACTTAGGGAAGATGTGATTGTTGGCTTTGTGTATTTAAATGACTCACATAGAAGAGGGACTAGACTTGTTCTTCTTGTACCCCAAGGTCAGTATTAGAAATAGTGGGCAAAAATTATGAGTTAGATTTAGCCTCAGATGTTAAAAAAAACCTTTCTAACAATTTTTGTTTGGTCATTTTTCAGTTTTGTTCACTTCTTGGTGATCCCACTTGGGGTTTTCTTGGCCAAGATTTTGGAGTGGTTTGTTGTTTCCTTCTCCAGCTCACTTTACATAAGAAGAAACTGAGGCAAACAGTATTATGTGACTTGTGTGGGGAGACATAGCTAATAAGTGTCTGATGTTAGATTTGAGCTCAAGTTTTCCTGATTCCAATCAGCACTCTATCCTGTTCTCCAAATTGTCCCAATTTGGAAGCTGTCCCAAAATGGAAGCTGCTGCTTTGGTAGGGTCTGGATTTTGCCTCACTAGATGTATCTAAGCAAAGGCTCAATGAGCACTTGTCTGGCATGTTAGTGAGGTCTATGTTTGCCAGATGGCCTTTGAAGTCCCTTCAAACTGAGACTTTGGGAAGTTTTTTCCTCATTTTGATCCTAAATCTTTCTTTCAAAAACTTCTACACCATTGCCATGACTCTAATACCACACTGGTCCCTCAAATGCTTAATATTGCTATATTACAAGAATGTCAACCCCAAGTCTTCTTCCTTTAGGTTAAAGTCCAGCTCCTCCAACTGATATTCAGATGAATGCTTTCTAGTCGCATTAATGTCCCAGTCTTCCTCCTCTGGACAGATTCTTTCTTATCAATGTGATTCAAGAAATCTGTCTCCTTCAGCTGTAAGTAATACTGCAGAAGTGGCTGAATATTGAGATGATCATGTTCCTTGTTTGTAACACTATGCCTACGATGGTTTTATGGAATTTTGTTTAGGGTGGGAAGGGAAACTGCCATAGCATACTGTTGATTCACATTGAATTTGCTGTCCTCATCAACATCTCTCTCTTTTTCCCCCACATAAGCCACTTGCCGCCACTTCCCCATCTTATACTTGTTGAATGGAATTGGATTTGAAAAAAGTAGGACTTTATATTTATTCTTATGAAATTTCATTTTCAATTAATCAATCAATAAACACATATTAAATGCCTACTCTCTGTCAGGCACTGTGCTAAGTAAGTACTGGGGCTGCAAAAAGAAGCAAAAGACAGCCCCTGTCCTCAAGGAATTTACAATCTAATGGAGGAGATGATGTGCATACAAATATAAGCAAAGCGAATTATATACAGGAAAATAGAAACATTAAAAGAAGGAAGGCTCTGAACTTAAAATGGATTAGGAAAGGCTTCCATAGAAGATAGGATTTTAATTGAGAGTTAAAAGAAGCCATATTTTATTATACGTAATCCATCACTTGAGCCAATGGAGATCTTTGGGGATCACAACTCTGTTATCTAACAAATTAGCTAGTCTCTGCTTTTTGTCACCTGCAAATCTGGTAAATATACCATTTATGTCTTTATCTAAGCCATTGATTAAAGTGTTCAGTAGCCTTGGATTTAAGATAGATGCCTGTGTCAATTTACTTAATACTTCTCACTACCTTTACATTCAACTGATTTTTAGATCTGGTCTGTGGGACCCTGGGCAAGTCACTCAACCCTATTTGCCTGAGTTTCCTCATCTGTAAAATGAGCTGGAGAAGGAAATGGCAAACCACTCCAATGACTTTGCCAAGAAAATCCCAAATGGGGTCACGAAGAGTTGGATATGACTGAAATGACTGAATAACAACAAAAACAACCACCTTTGGATATAGCATGTGGTCAATTTCTTTTCTTTTCTCAGGAGAACATGTAAGCTATGTTTCCATTTATTTGCAATCTCCTTTGTCTTCTAGCTTCACTTATGTTGAAAATATCAAGATTGACAAGATTTCATTTCCCAGTTGCGGGCCAACTTGTTGACCACTGGAAAAATCTTAAATTTGGCTTACCAAAGATTGTCATTAAAATGAATAGACTGTCCAAAGTCTGCTTTTTTTTTGGTTCTTAGTGTTTTTTTTTTCACTGTCACTCTCCCTCAAAAGTGAAAGGAGACCACGTAAGATTGAGGGCCATTTTGCATTTGTTCTTTGTTTCATGAAAGGCCAGTTTACTGGCAATATGGCTCTACATACTTAGGAAAATCCTTGAATAGCAGGCAGAATTTTTCTTTGTGACCACATTCAGAGCTTTTCAGCATGGAAAAATTTGTCAGAGCTTGAATCCTACAGTGTAGCCATTAAGAATGTAGAGTAATTGTAGGTCAGTTAGTCAGTCAGTCAATAAGTATATTTTATGCCAGGCAGAGTGGTAAGACCCTAGAGATACCGAGAAAGCCAAAATATCATAATCAGAAACACCTGAGGTGGTCTTTTAGGGAAGATTTTTTTTTTATTGTGGACTTTTAATTCTTATGAATGATATAAGAACTTGACACATAAAGGCAAAAGATGAGGCAATATAGAGTCATTGAGAGAGCTAGCTTAATATTGCCATGCAGTTCTAGTCTAAACAGGCAACAAATGGCATTCTATTTGTGTTGATGGCTCACAAGTGTTCTCCAAACTCCTGTGTTTGGCATTTCAATCCATCACAATCTGGCTTCAGACCTTCTTCACAGACTAATTTCCTCTTACTCCCTCTCACTTAATCTGTATTCCAGGCAAACTGGCCTCCTGGCTGTTCCCCATTCAGGACATTCTATCTCCTGTCTGTATCTTTGCTTGGGTAGTGGCCCATGTGTGGAATGTTATCTCTCATCTCCATTTCTTGGAATGATTTCCTCCATTTTGGACCTTCTTCTTGAGGCTTTCTCTAGACCCCTCTCCCCTCAAACCCAAGACGTTAACACTCCTCTTGAAATGAATTAGTTTTTACTTTGTACTTCTTTCTTTAACAGTATGTTATTTCTTACCTGAAGAATGTAAGCTCCTCAGACTGCCCTTTAAGTTATACAAATGGCATTTAGGGGGAAAAAATTTTAAAACTGGAAAATTTAACACCTGGATGGGAAACTTTGGGAACCACAACACCTGATACAAGAGACAGGAGAAAAGAAAAAGGATTCTCAATCTACTTTCACAGGGAGAAGCCAGCTAAGAGGCAGCCAGGGGCCAGATGGCTATTTGGGACGGAGGAGAAGGCAAGGGAAGTCCAGAAAGCACTCGGGTTGCCTAAGTTCTCCCTTTCAGATATGGCTTCAGTCTCCCAGAAGTCCGGTCTCTTTCGAAGCCCCTGGAAACCCAAGGGACTGACAACACACAACGGAGAAAGAAGAACCAGGCAGAGTTGGTTCTATTTGGTCACCTCTACAAGAACTTCAGATTCTGGTTACAGACATTTAGCACCAACTCGGGGGGAGGAGACAACCTTCACAGTAGCAACAGGGTTATAAGGCTCCTAAGGGGAGGGTTCTTTTTCTTCCGCCCAATCCCAGGTAATAGTCCTCTCTTACAATGATCCTTCCGGACCCTCGAGCAGAAAGGGCCATGGAAACAATTCTCCGTTCCAGAGAGCTGGGCAAGGTTTGAAGATGAAGCAGGTGGAGGGGGTGGAGGGGGTGAAGAGGGTGGGGCCCCGCTGGAGCTAGACAATTCCACCACAAAAGCGGGGAATCCAAAGAAAGAAGTCCTCCCCTCCGGGAAGCAGGATGGGGCATTACAACTACTTTTAGCTTGGAAAGGGAATATGGGGGTAAAGGGAATTCATATTCCAACTCTAGCTGATGGAGGGAGACAGCGAAGAGGGGAGGGAGGTAGAGAGTAAGCAGGTTGGGAGGTAGAGAGTAAGCAGGTTGGGAGGTAGAGAGTAAGCAGGCTGGAATCGGAGGGAGAAGCAATGCTCTGAGAAGGACTGGCTTTCAGGATGATGACAGCCTCTATTTCCAACACCCAGTAGGGTCTCTGGCAACTGGTAGACTTAACTTAATCAAAACACTTGTACAATTGGATTCAGATGGTTCTAAACCCTCTTTATCCTACTATTTTCTAGCCTGTATCTCATTATCTTTTCCACAAGAATAGATTGAGAGACTTGGTCAATTTTTTAGTTAAATTCCGGTTACTTTGTCTATACAAAAAAAAAATATCAAGTAATCCTATCAAACACAAACAAACAAAAGAAATGAGGTGAATCTAACATGACCACATTTTTCCTTTATAAGTACTAGAAGAAACCATCCCTTTAATATGTTCTAGAATTTCCACATGAAATTCAACGTTAAGCTTCCTGTCTCTGATTTTGAAGACTCCATTTTTTTTTTTTTTGGTGAACCAAGAAAAACATTTGCCCATTGCTAAATCAGTGGTAGACCTCTGGTTTCGAAGACATTTTCAAAGATTGTTAATAGTGACTCTGTAGTCATAGTTATCAACTTATCTTTCAGGATCCTGGAATACAGTTGTATTTTTTCCTGGTCCTGATAATATGGATTCATTGAGGGCATTTAGATGCTCTCTTGTGATCATTTATCTTTAGCTTCATCTTCCTGTTTACCATTTTTGTTTTATTCTTACAAATCTGGAGTTAATTCTTTTTGTCAGAGAAAGCAGAGGTAAGGTAATGATTGCACAGTTACTTTCTCTTTAAAGGTCCCATCCACCCTAAATAAAAGTCCTATCCTTTCTTTGATCTTCCTCTTGCCCCCAAGGTAGCTGGAAAAACAAACAAAAGGGAATAATTTTGTTGTCTTTAGTTTTTATTACCAGTTTTTGTTTATTCTGAGTTTTAGTGTTCTTGGGAGTAGCCAGATCTAGTGAACAGGTAGTTGATTAAGGAGTCAGGAGGATCTAGGTTCAAGTTCGAACTCTGATATATACTAGCTGTGTGTCCTTGGGCAAGTCCCTTATCCTTTTAGTACTCTTGACTTTTCTCTAAGAATATAAGTTGCAAAGCAGTTGTCCACTTGAATTGGTAAAAAAAGTTCCATCTAGTCCCTGTCTCTATTCATTTCAATTTAACTTCCCACCCACCCCAACCATTATGCTGATAGTTAATACCAACACCTGTTGATAATGATGCTTAGGTAGGATATTTAAAACACATTTCTTAGATACTTACTTTTCCAATTTACACGTTAGCTAGACATGAATTAAGTTCTGAGTGACATACTTTAGGAAGGATAATGATAATCTGGATCAGATTCATAGTAAGGGAAGTTGGATAGGTAAGGAAGGAAAGAAGGAATGAAAAAAGTAGGAAAGAAGAAATGAAGGAAGAAAAGGAGGGAGGAAAAGGAGGAAGGAAGAAAGGAAGAAAAGAAAGAAACAAAAAGCAATTTCTTAAGCACTTACTATTGACAGGTACCATGCTAAATGATGGAGAGATAAATACAGACAAAAAGAAAGTCAGCCATCCCCTACCCGCTAAGAGCTTACATTCTAATGAGAAAGACAACCACAAAAGGAAACAAAAAAGATGTGTGTGTGTGTGTGTGTGTGTGTGTGTAAGGAATGAAAGTACTCAACAACAGGGAATAGTTTTGAAGTCCAAAAAGTCAGGAAAAGGAACAAGACTGGCAAGAAAATGACACTAAGGCTGGGCATTTTCATAAAATGGAGGTTCTAAGATAAACTCACAAATGGTCTCTCCGATCAGAGCCCTTCCCAAAGAGTGGTACTTGGAATTTAACTCATAGTGCTTAATTTTAAGTGTGGTCAGATCATGGCAGAATGCAATGGAACTGTTGTTTCCTTATTCTTGGAAGTTGTGTCTCTCTTTACATGCTCTGAAAATCCCTGTTGGATTCTTCCTCAGAACCCAACTGTCCTTTTTTTTTTTTTTTTTTTTTTTTTTTTGCCTCAGCCATGACTTTTCTAGCCTTTTTCTTGCTTTTATTTCCCCTTCTTCTTTTTAGAAGACCTTTAGTAGGTCAGCCTTAATGCTGTGCAGCAAAAGCAACCATTAAAAAAAAGAAAGAAAATCTAAGCATATGAATACTTCCTGGCTAAGGTGTAAATGGAAAGGCTGAGAAAAATACATTCATCAGGCACCCTGACATTTAAATTCCAGTGGTTTGATGAGGAAAACCAGATTCCATCAGTTATGTTTCAGGGAAAAGGAGTCCTTTGACAATGATTTTAGCAGACATAACCTTAATTATGTGGCTGCTAGGACGTTTTACTAATTTGCTGTTTCATTCCTTAAATAGATTTAGGTCAGATTTTATTGCTTTTGACCAAAGGCCATTGCAAGACTTATGCAGCAAAGAGCAGGTTCAGGGTGACCTTCAGTGTAGACTAATTCTAGAAATGAAGAAAACTATAGCTGTACATCTTGCAAGGGTAAACCGCTTAATGGGTTAAACAAATGGAGGGTTTAGTTTTTAACTAACAGACTTAATCCTGGATAAACTGAGGAACTAAAAAATATCCCTGGGAGAGGTGAGAAGAGAGTCCAGGGAATCTAGATTTCTGAAGGACTCTCCCATAGCGGGGATTTTTTTCTATACTCTCCCTGTTCCCTCCCCCCATCCTTCTTTTCCCATGAACTGATTTCATCCTGGCTGCAAGTGTATGTCATCAGGTTCACAGCCCTTAATTCATAGTAAGTCCCAAGTTATTGCACACTAGCTCAGGAAGAATGGGATTCTAAAAATCCAAAGTACATAATAATACATTATTATTATTAATAAAATCTTGTAGCAGTATTGCCCCATGGTAATTGGAGTGAACCTACCAAGACTCATACTGTTTCTACAGTGACATTTACTTGACAGTTCATTGCTCTTACTTTCTTTGCAGGGGTTTATGTCATGGGATCCTTGTTATGTAGGTACCTGGCAAATAGGCCAATAGTTGAATTTTGTCCAAGTGATGTCTGCTCATCTGTTCTTCTTTTCTCTCCCTGCTGTGACCGAACATTAATTATACCAGTGCTTATCATAATCCTATCCTTTGGAAATCTAAGCCCAGGTCCCTAAATCTGGGGGTGGCTTTGAGAAACCTTAGAACTTTGATTCTGAACCAAGGTAACCTACAAGATCCCAATGTTTTGGGAAGGTGAAGACATTTGATTTTCTTCTAGCTTAGGTTGTAATCAGAGTCAGGTATCATAGTGGATAGGTAGCAGAAGACTGGAGCTCTAAATATATATATTTATATATATATATATATATATATACACATATATATATCTATTAGCTATGTTACTTGAGGAAAGTATTTTTAACCTCTTTGAGTATCAGTTTCTCCTCCTGTAAAAACAATGAGGTTGGACTTGACGGCTTTCAAAGCCCTTCTAGTTCTAACTCTATGATCCAACGAGCCAATAACATACTAGCTGGGAGACTGCTTCTAGAACCCATGTTTCATTCCATCGGGAGTCAGCAAAAGACCCATCTCAGGTATTTACTAGCTATATGACCCTAGGCAGGTCATTTATTCAACTTTTCTCAACTTCAGTTTCCTCACATAAAATGAGTATAATAATATCTCAATGGGTTTGTTACATTGGATAAAATTAGATAATATGTGGAGGGCACTATGCAACCTTAAAACACTATACAGATGTCAGTTATTACTATTAATAGTATCCATAATATAGATAATGCAGAGAGATTCCATGATTTCCTGAAGGGAGAAGGTAGTTCTAATTTGCTTTGAGAAGGCGGAGGGGGTATCCCAGTTTAGTCCATCTCAGAAATGCTCTACGATAGCTTTGGATTGCAGCAGCCCATTATGACTCTCAAACAACAAACCTTGTACTTTCCTACCACGATGCCTCAGCTCATCATGTTTCCTTTCACTATGTTAGCCTAATAATTAGAAGAAAGAGCTGAGCCAACACTACATTAGAGCTGAAGGGATCTTGAAGATTCTTTAATCCAACCTCCTCATTTTACAGATGTGACTCAGGGAGGCTCAGGGAGAGGTGAAGGGACTTATCTAAAGTCACACAGGTAGGAAGGAGCAGTTTCTAGCTTTGGTCAAAATCTTTTGATTTCAAATCTGGTGTCTTTTCCATGATCATACTGCCTCCCATAATTCTCAGAGTCAACTATAAAACGAGAATTTCTGATCTGAGGAGTGAGACCCATCAAGATTCAGAGCAGAGATAGTAAAGAAGAAGAGCATCTCTTTCCATAATTATCCTCATTTGGAGATAGAGATAAGAAGGGAAAGCAAGCCGGACATGAGGGGTTTCAAAAAAAAAAAAAAGGAATGGGGCATGTACCTTTGTAAATGTCTATACCTGAGAAGATGGTTGCAGTAGAACATCAACCTTTGTCTTCCAAATTTATGCTTTTTCTTGCCTAGAGTGCTTTCCCTTTTTACCTCTATCTTCTGGCTTTTTTCAGGAAGGCTTTCTTTGTCTCTCAATCCTTTCTTCCCTGCAACCATGCTAGTTCCTTTCCACTAAAATTACTTTCTATTTGCCCTGTATATATCATGCATATAAATGTTTGCATGTTTTGGCTCCAATTGGAACATAAGCTCCTCGAAAGTAGGGACTTTTTCTTTTTGCCTTTCTTTGCACTTAAAACATTACCTAATGTGTAGTAAGTGCTTTATAAATGTTTTTTTTTGGACTGTTATACCCTCTAGTTCAGAAGGTCACATGGGACTGGTGACTTCTAGGAAAATATATACGGCTGTAGACAAGGTGGTATTAGAGAAGCCTATGGCTGAAAGTCCCAGCCCTGAATGGCATTCATGCTTGCAGTTTTCCCAAGCAAGGGCCCTCGGACCAAATTCAGGAGTTACCTAAGACTTTTCTTAAAGGAAATGATATTTTTGCTGAAAACTGATACACAGGAAGTCTTTAGTCAGGAACAGGCCAATCTATTGCCAATCCCATAATTATTTTTACTTCCAGACCTCGACATATTTCTTCTGAAGAAAACGACATGATGAAGAGTAAGAGACCCAGGTCCCATGACAACATATATGAATTAATGTTTAAATGGAAATAATTTGGCTTTCTAAGACATTGGTAAATGACATTCATTTGCTTACTTATTCATTCACTCACTCATTCATTCATCCTTCCCTTCCTCCTTTCTTCCCTGCCTCCTCTCTGTTTGTCTCTCTGTCTCTCTGTCTGTGTCTGTGTCTGTCTGTCTCTTCCCAGGAAGACAGGTGAGTAGTTGTGGCCAGTATCAGCTACTAAGACCTAAATGGAATCACTATTCTTAACCAATGATTTCAGTTACTTTGATTAGAGTACAGAGAACTCAGGTCTATAACAACCTGGACTTAGCTGCAGCCTACAACCATCTTAGAATTAGAGCCCAAAATGAGTGAAAAAAAGCCGTTCAGTATCACTGTGGTACTATCTTATTGATTGTTTGGGGATTATAAATATCTGGCTCTGCCCTTCAGATTAGCCAACATACCTACAACTGTCTAACTGCTGACTAATGAGGGTTTGGCAGACCTTCTTGATCAATATGTCATGCCCTATTTGGATGACATTCTGAATCTTTTTTATTTCTTAGCATGAATAGGAGCATATTGTACAGAGAAATACTCACCCAAGTACTTTATGAAATAAACCTGAAAAACATGTCTTTCACTAAATCCAAGCACCTTCTTTGTGGTTTGTGCTAGGCACTAAAGGGTTATGATGGACCAATGCATGTACCTGATGTAGTAAACAAAGTTCTGCTAGCTGAAGTTAAGTCTTGCAACGATTTCCAGTCTTCAGACAGCTTTATAAAAAATTCATTCTGAAGCATGGATTTCAAGATTAATGGAGCCCCTCAGATAATTCTTAAGGAAGGGGGAGATTGTTGTACAAATGGGGAGTGAAAGAGGAAGGGGGTTTGTTGACAGCGAAGAAGATATTAGCAAATATGTGCTTTCTATAATATCTAAGTATTTGTTGCCTCATTCTCTCCTTCATGCTCTCCTCCTCTTTCAATCTGTGTTTTGGGTGTGGAAACAGATGATTCTAGGTGGCTTTCTTTTTGACCTTTATTTCTTTCAGAATCAATACTAAGTGTAGATTCTGAGGCAGAAGTAAGATAAGGTCTAGGGCTAGGCAATTGGGGTTAAATGACTTTCCCAGGGTCACTTGGCTAGGAAGTGACTGAGGCCAGATTTGAACCCAAGACCTCCCATCTCTAGGTCTGCCATTCTGTCCACTGTGCTCCCTACATTTTCAAGAAGCACTAATTCAAAATTTATTATAAAAAGAAGGATAATTTGGAGTCTAAACTTTATATCGCATTCAGATATTGCTCTAAGTGGTGGAGTTCAACATAAAAATATACAATAATTCATTGGAAACTGCTTGTAAACAAGACTGACTTGGAGACATGATGTCATCATTTGCAGGAAGCCAAGCAGCCACTTTTTGTCTTAACCTGACCACAAAAGCTTAGTTTAGTTCAAAGAGATTTCTATTTTTTTCATGTCTTGTGGGCATTATTGTTTTCATGGTTTTTCCCCCAGGGATAATAAATGTGCTTGTGGTGAGAAGTACCTTGACAGACATGTTGTTTCAAAGCTTGGAAATTGAGGAAGGGAAAGTTTAGAAAAGGTACTTATGTTCTCCTAGAATATGTACAGCAGCAGCAAAGGAAGTGGACATTGTAATATCAAGAGGAAGTCCTTTGGGTTCACCCAGATACATGGTTGGTTGGCCATTTGGGGAAAGTGAACACTATGATCTGACCAGGCATGGGATATTTAGTGCTACACCCAAAGCTGTGACCAGTGTTTAGTATATTAGAGAGCCCTGGTAGAAAATATGGGGGTTCCTGTAGACATTAGTGATACCTCCTCAACCATAGCATTGGGTAGTACTTGATATTATTACTGATTTATAGTCTTTGCAAGGGAATATCAATTGTGTCCTACCAAAAATCTGTTCTCAGTACCATAGGACTACCATAGTCATGATAGCACTACACATTATCCAAATCTGGTCTTATTGGTCTTATTACCACCCTCCACTTTCTTTGAGATCTTATATGGTTTGCCTTGAATATGAGTCCATAATTTATGGTTCAGTTTTGAAGGGATTTCAAAAAAGGGGCTAAGTTCTTGGGGATTCTGGGCTATCTTTCACAGAGCAATGGACCCATGTGTTTTGCTTACCAGAACATCAAATAGTATCTATATTTTTATAAAATGCACATACAACTGTACTAAGTGGAATAGTGGATAGAGTGCTGGACTTGGAGTCAGGAAGACTCATCTTCCTGAATTCAAATCTAGCCTCGGACACTTACTAGTTATGTGACTCAGGGTAAGTCACTTAACTCTATTTGCCCCAGTTTCTTCATTTGTAAAATGAGTTGGAGAAGGAAATGGCAAACTCCTCTAGTCTCTTTGCCCTGAACACCTCAAATGAGGTCATGAAGAATCAGACATAACTGAAATGACTGAACAACAATGATAGCAAAGTCTGTTAAAAGTAACATGAGGCACTCTGCCCTTGTAAATTCAAATATTTAGGTAGCTTATGGATTCATCACCATATATGTGCCTTGTAGACATATCAGGGACTCAACCAATGCCAGGCCCGAGGAATTGAAAGTGTCACTTGCAGAAGAGAATCCAGGCCACTCAACAAGCATTGACGTAGGATTAAATTAGAAACAGCAAAGGCAAAATCAGCATTGAGGAAGCATAAAGACTCTGTTGTTAGAACTCTGAGGCCAGATCTGGTTAGACTACGTGTTTCCCTTGGGATTCAGGAATTCCACAATTTTAGGTGACAGGTCTTTTCAGTGTCTTGATGACAAAACATTTAGACTTCAGATTTGGAACTACTGTAAAACTATGGGATTCATTCAATTTTCCACATCTTATGCTTCAAACCAGTAAGTAAATCTAATTTTCTAAAGCAACAGAGGGAATGACCCACTTCTATGTGGGTAGGATCTAGGGATGAATATGAGGTATGGGGAAGCCTGGATTATCAGCATTAGTTGGTGCTGAAGTACTATCTCATGGATTGGAAGGAATATAATGAAGAAGAACACATGGGATAGTTAGTAAAAAATGCCCTCTCCTCTGCCTGGTTTGATTTCCTCACAGGGACCCAGGAAAGTGTCTCCTCCTGATCCCCACCAAGGAAGGAAAAAGGGAGGGTACTGTTAGCATAATGACCAGGAAAAATGGTAGCATTCTCCACATAGGATCATAGGTTCAGAGCTAAAAGGAGCCTCAGAGACTATTGAATGTTCAATTCTTTTACTTTGCAGATGGGGAAATTGAGACACAGAGAGATTAAGTGACTTACTCAGTTAACTATTAAGTGGCTGAGGCTGGATTTGAACCAAAGTCTTCCTGACTTCAAATCCAACATTCTATCACTATTCCATGTTGCCTCTTAAATGTATTATGTTTGGCTTGAGTTGTCAAGAAGTTATCTATTGGTACACACCAGGCATGATAGTTAGTGATGGAACATAAATAAAAACAAAAAGAAAATTATTCTCTGTAATAAAGGAACTTACTTTCTGGTAATGGAAAATAACCCATAAAAGGAAGTTGAAAAGAGGAGATGAATGAGGAAGTACCTGCTTGGAGGGAGGGTAGGGAAAGAAATCAGGAAAATTAGGAAAGGATCCTGGAGAGGAGTGAAAGAGTGAACATGGATAACCTAGGCCCTTCCTTCAAAGGAAGATTCTGGGAGGAATTAACCATTCAAAGAAGGGGTTAAAGGGGTAGAAGTATATTCCAGGGTAAGAAGGTTGCTTGGGGATGGTAGAGAAGGCCAGAGAATTAGGCTCAGAGCCTAGAGAGGACTGAAGGAATGTTTGTCCTGTCATTACTGACCAGAAGAGGCTTTTGGGGATAATTAGGTCATTTAAGGAGAAGACAGAACAGTGGCATGTCCCTGGATAACTAAGCTAGCTACAATGACATTTTGCTAAAAATAACAGAATGTTCTCTGCCCTTGGAAGCTCAACTTTTTCAGTAGCCTATGGATTCAGCTCCATCTAAGTGCCAGATAGACATGTCAGTGATTCAACAAAACTGAACCTTGATGAACTAGACATCACTTGTGGAAGGAATCTAGGCCACTCAAAGACCATGAAAGTGGAAATGGAAGCAGGGAAATCAAGGAGGCATTGAAGAATAAAGCCTTAGTTATTGGAACCCAGAGAAAAGATGCCTTTAGGCACATTGGGTTGTTTATAAGAGTAGGGACCTAAACCAGTCTTTGGGGTTCTGTAATGCCTGGGTTTCCTAGGAATTTTCCCTGATGAATAAGTCTTGTTACATCTTCCTAAATTGAAAGGCAAATGGTAGAACAATGTAATATATCTGCATTTCTGCCCTCTAGATGCCTTATGTGGTGTGGTTTTGCTTGGTAACTTCCCTGATTATAAAAGACCAGTTTTGATCCAGGACAATCTATGATATTATGAACATTCAGAGACAAAGATAGAATTATATTTTTGATAGAATAATCATTTTTGAGCTGTACCATCAGCCTAGTGCAAGGATTCTTCTTCTTTTTTTAAACCCTTACCTTCTGCCTTAGAACCAATACTGTATATACTGTATATTAGTTCTAAGGCAGAAGAGGGGTGAAGACTAGGCAATGGGGGTTAAGTAACTTACCCAGGGTCACATAGCTAGAAAGTGTCTGAGGACAGATTTGAACCTAGGACCACCTCTCTGGACCTGACTCTCAATTCAGTGAGCTACCCAGCTGTCCCCCAGAACAGAGATTCTTAAGTGCTTTTTGGGTCATCAGACCCTTTTTGTTAGTCTGGTGAAATATATGGACTTTTCAGAGTAATGTTTTTTAAATGCAGAAAACAAAACAGAAACATTACCAAGGAAACAAATTACATTAATTAAAATAATTATCTATATATTTATTAAAATACAGTTATCTTTATATTTATCAATATCATCCATTTATGTCTATATCTACTTCTGCCTCTATAAATATATGGTCTATATTTATATCAAAATCATCTGTTTTTAAAACTCCTGGACCCTAGGTTAAGAACCCCTGTTATGTAGATATTTTTAGGGCAACATTAGTCTTGCCCTTTGCTGCCCGCTTCTTTCCATTCCTGATTATCAGAATCTAGTTCAAGTGTCCCTTTCATCATGAAACATTTCTTGATCTTCCAACTGAGAATGATCCCCTCCTTCTCCAGGCCCACAATACTATATATCTCTCCTATGCATAGATTCCCTTGTTAGCTGGATGGATGCCTTATCTCCCTCTCTTCCCTCCCCCAATGATGTAGGCTTCAGGAAGGTACACTCTGTAGTGCTTAACCCAGGGATTTTCATGTAGCAGAAGTATAATAAATATTTGGTGAATGAAAAAAATGAATGAATGAATGAATGAATGTGTGAGTGAATAGAACATGTGCTTATCCTACTCCTAAACTGTATTTTGGGCAAGTCTCCAGAGCCACTGGGGTTTACTTAGAGTATGTGGGCCATGGTCAGCCCGTGTATGTCCTCTAGGATACAGGCTTACAGATACTTGGCATGCATTATTTGTAGGCTATTGCTGGACCTTTGGTGTCTGGTTGTGATATAGTCCGCGCCAAGCAGAAACCTGACCCAGCAGTTAAAGGGAGGTACAACATGCAATTAATCGCTTTTAGACTGTTTCTTCAGTATGACTTTTTCCCCCTTAAAGACTGGATCTTCACAACCTTCTAGTCCCACTGCTAGAGGTGCAGGGTCTACTCACTGCCCCATCCCATTACCATTTGGTTTAGGACTTTAGACCTGCTCTGTTTCTGACCAGAATAAATTAATTCCTCCTCAGGCAATCTGGCGGCTCCTATATCACATGAGCTCACCATACTGATTCATGACTTGTTATGGATGCTAGATTGGCTTTACCTACTCCATCTCAGAATGCTGAATTCAAGAAATCCACCAGATTCAGTTCCCCTTGCAGTTTCTGAGGGGTGGTGATTTGGTGAGAAGAGTTTAAAAGCAACTGGATGATCTTGGTGCTCCAGGAAAGATGAAAAGACCAGGATGGAATTCTGAATCATCTGGTTTGCAGCCAGGGGTAGGTATTTGACAGCCATTTATTTCCGCTTGGTTTAGCCAAAGCAGCAATGTGACCGTGAGGAAATGTGGAAATGGAAACAATATTTTCATGAGCGTTTTCCCAGACATTGGGCTTCAACATGAGTTGAAAAGTGCACAGGCTTTTGACCTGCCAAGCCATGAGTTCAGCTTTTGCAGGATAAACAGAACACTGATGACATTAACAACTTCTGAAGTTGGAATGAGGCAGGAATCAATCTCTCTACTATTCTTGAAGTGTTGGTAACATCCACTGACTGTGGTGGCGTACTAACTTTATAAGTGGATGAAGCATTTAGGGATTTTGGGTGAAAGTACTCTGAGTATAAAATCTTGGACTAACACCTTCTTTCAGATCAGATATTTAATGAAATCAAGACCTCCAGGGGACATTTTATCCAGCTACTAAGGATTACCAAGTCTCCAGTTTGCAATGTAGCATGGATGTTTCTTTTGAACTACACAACTGGTTGAGATAAAGAACCAATAGCTCTTTATCCAGTAGAGACTTCATAAAGGAGACTGAGGTATAATCAAAGGAATACTGCCCTTCGAGCCAGAAGATCTGAATTTCAGTCTTGGCTCTTCTATTCTCTCCTTAGTTTCTTCATCTGTACAATGGGGATAATGATGCTGATGTAATCCACAGAACAGGGGGCTCGTAAGGAGCACTTTTAAAACTGTAATACACTGTGTTAATGTGAGATTTTACTATTGTAAGGCATCCAGTAGGGAAGAGAAATACTTTATCACATCCTTAGGAAGAGTGTCAGGCTTCTAATGGTCATACTTAATACTTTGATTTCCACTTAACAGAGGCAGGTTCAGGAGTGTTCCCAAGTTCTCTGCTCTAAAAATTTGGCTGGAAGGGCAGCCCAAAGAATTAATCTATCATTTATGTCTACCTTGGACAGGCCTTGAAAATGGACATTGAATTAGACCCAGAAACGAGAAGTCATAGAAAAGAGGGAAGGATTTTATTTCAGGAATTATGTGATGCTCTTGTTCTTCCCAAACCACCTTCTGCTGCTGGTAAAAGTCTACATTCAACAAATTTGACAAACATCTATTAAGCACCTACTATTTGGAAGACTGTGGGGAATGCAAATATAGGAAGGAATTTAATTAGCATTTACTGTGTGCCAAGCACTCTGCTTGGATGGATACATCAATATTGTTTATGCTACAAATCAGTGAATTATGGAACAATACAACCTCAGAAGAATTAGAGTTACAAGTGACTCTAAAGGAACTAGAAAAAATGCATCATGAACACAAGCAGATTGTAATCTTTTACCAATGTCTTATACTTTAAAAGCTGTCTAAGTGTCATTCTTGAGGATTTTCTTATTTTCATCTCCTATTTTGGTCCTATGAGTTGCCTAAGTGGTATTCTTAAGGATTTACAGGACCAGAAAAGGAGGTGAGATTAAGAAACACTGATGGGAAGGAGGGATGGAAACAAACACTTATTAAGCACTTTATATCTGTTATCTCATTTGATCATCACAACAACCTGGGAAGAAGGTGCTTTTGGAAACTGAGACAGACAGAAGTTAAATAATTTGCTCAGGATCACATGGCTAGTAAGTGATCGAAGCAGAGTTTGAAGTCAGGTTCTGACTTCAAGCCCAAAGTTTTATCCATGGTACCATTAAGATGGTATGCCCATCATATTAAAATAAGGGAAAGGCCTCCAGCTATTTAGATATTTATTATTGATGAAGAATTTGTGGGCAAATATAGACAAGATTTGTACAGGATAAAAAGGTATGGAGGGATGGCTGGTGGTAGTTAGTAGGTAGGGACCACCCCCACTGATGAAATCAGAAATCTCTAGGGGATCCAAACCCCTCTATAATCAAGATACAGGACAACTAAAATCACTATCAGAAATGTTAAGATAGTAAATATTGAAGATCATAAAAAAAGCAAAATTACAAGAGGTTGGAGTATATAAACCTTTAACCCATAGTTTCTTAATTTAGAATCCATGGACCAACCTCTAGGGGATTGTGGATAGATTCCAGGTCCCTTGGAATTTGGATGAGATACAATTATATCTTTATTTTAATATCATTGGCTTCCTTTGTAATTTTATATAATTTAATTTATGCATTTAAAAATATTTTTCTGTGGAGTCCCTAGGTTTCACAAGACTGACAAGGGGTTCATAATACAATAAAAGGTCGCCCTGCTTAAGTGTAAGTGTATATACTAAAAGGAAGTATACTCTAACCTTTAACTTCCCAGCTTTTGGATGAGAAAAATGACCTTCCTGAAGTCTAACTAAACTGTTTCTATTTGCTTTTGTACTTTAAAACTTAGTGCATTGATTAGTCTTGAAAGAAAAAAAAATTAAAGTCACCTTATCTCCTACCAAGTATCTTGTACTCTTTGAGAGTCTGGAAATGAATTGGATATCATCTCAGACACTGAAGGTAAATTAGTAGATCTATAATTTGCAGAGCCACTCCCTTGCAGAGGCAATGAGAAGTGAAAGAAAGTGTGTTGGATTTAGAACCAAAGGAATTGGGTGCGAATCCAAGCTAAGCCACTTACTTATTACCTGTTTGATCTTTGGCAAATCACTTAATCTCCCCATCTGTAAAAAGGAAGGGATTGACCTAGATAATTTCTAAGGTCTTTTCTAGAAGCTAAATGGCACAGTACAGGGCTTAAAATCAGGAAAACCTTAGTTTAAATCCTATCTGGGACATTTATTAGCTCTGTGGCGCTGGGTAAGTTATACTCTCAGCCTCAGTTTCCTCATCTGTGAAAAGAGGGGATTGGACCTTAGAGGTCCAACCTGATATATATCCATTTTAGGACAATGACAGATAACCAAAAGGCCTATTCTAGCTCCCAATCTATGATTCTATCATCCAAATCTAAATCTACAAATCTCACCCCAAAATAATTATGGGTATTATTTCTGTAAGTTTTCAAAAGTATATTCTGGAAAAGAAATCACTCAATATCTCACTGGTCCTATGATGATTTATAAAAGACTGTTGACTGAAAGTTTTTCATTTTCAAAAATGCCTTTAACAATTACTTACAAAAATGAACAATATGGAAATATGTATAACCCAGATTGAATTACCTGCCAGCACCGGGAAGGGGAATGGAAGGGAGAAAAGGAGATAAGCTTGATCATATAAACTCATGTGGAAATTTGTTATAATATGAAATTGGGAACAATTAAATAAATAAATTAAAATGGCATTAGCCATTTAAAGTATAATTTTAATCTGCAATTTTTCTAGCTAATCTTATCCTAGATGGCATGTTTTATCTGTTCAAAGTTGTTTTTATTTTTTATTCTGTAATGGATGGGTATTAACTATCCTTTATCTTCCCCCAGAACAGAACAATTTAAAAAACAGAATTAATATAAAGTTTGAAAATTTGAGTCTTCTTGTGATTTTTATTGGAGGGAAGGCTATTATGGTAGTCTTCTTGCTGGTCTATGACAGATAGTAAACACATATCAATTATTATTTGTGCTGAAGGCAGGAAGATGAGTTAGATGATGACCATTTAAATTCCTCTTCAACCTTGTTATTTTATTCTGTGAGTACTGCTATATAACTTGCCTAAACCTTAGGGAATCCTTATAAAATTAATATATTTTTGTGTCATTTGGAATCACCGCAATCTTCCTTTTAGAATCCCTTTCGTGCTTACTCATCAATTTTTGTGTCTTAACCTCCTGTTTCTCTTTGGTTTTGGCATCTCAAACACCTTATAAGGTGACTTGCACCCAGTAGGTGTTTAATAAATGCTTGCTGAATTTGGATCGCATTGAACCCTCTGCGTAGTGTCATTCAGCGTTTCGAGAACCCATGCCAACCTGGCCAGAAGCTATAAGAAATATATGGCCTCTGGAGTATGCTCCGGGGAATCATCTTTATAAAAGTGAAATGTTCTGCTCATTGTGAGATAAAAATGGATTTTAGTTTTTATAGAGCTGCATACCAATTACATTTGTTGTGCTTCAATGTCTTTGTGATTGCACCAAAATGGATGTATCACGTTGCTCATATTTCAGGTTAATGATTTGATTGGACTGTAAACATTTCGTTAGACAAAACTTACACAGATTACACTCCCAGCCACTTAAAAAAGGGAATATGTGCAAATGAGCCCAGATATCTTTGTGTATTAGCTATTTTATTAGAGTAATAATGTGCAAACCCTGATTTGCATGTTCAACCCGAATGATGGCAAACTGTTTTTGACATGTAAATTCACTGTTGTTCTGTATGCTTCCACTGAGTTTGGTGAAAGTGAATTGGTCTATTTGAGTTATCCTCCTTTGATTTCTCCAAGAAAATCAATGTAATAAAGTAATTCTTTCCTGCCATCCCCTTCTTTGCTGAGCTCTTCTGAGATCAGTCAGAAGGGGTTTTTCCTTCAATTATTTCAGGCTTGTTTGCATTAAATTCTTTCAAAGGGGCCCAAGTAAATGTGCTACCTTAATAAGGATGTCTCCCTTTGAAATAAGCTAAATAAAATTTTACATTTAAGGTGAGTAAGAACCAGTTATGGAGAAAATTGCTCAATATCTGTTCTATCCTAATTTCTTTTTCCATGCAAAACATGCGGCAGCTCTGTATTGAGGGAGTGTGATGATGTGCTGTGCATAATTCATACGTCTGGCCTCCTATGTAGCCATGCATCCTGATTTTCCACTCCCTTGCCCCAACCCCAATTCAACATATTGAGGTGAGGTCAAAGATTATTCTTTATTCCCATTGATAAAACCTTTTTGGAGGGGATACGGCATCAAATATGTAAAACTGATCACACAGAATACATAAATGCTTGTCGTTTCATAGAGCAAGATATTTCATATGGACTCTAGGTTTTCAGCCATCTGGAAGGGCTGCATTTGTTTGAATGCCTCACTTGTTTGAGTTGACATTCCAAACTAAAAATCACCTATGCTTTTGGTATTCAGGTAGAACCTGTCACAACGCCTTCCCCTCACACCCCCAGCCTCCGAGTATATAATTTTGTGGATGTCCAATCTTAGACATATTCACATTCCTAAAAATGTTAAGTTGTACATCAATAAAATATGTTATATAATTATTTAATAATAATATTAATGAGAGGCAGAAGAGGAGAACTAGCTTTAGAATTAGGAAGACCTATCTCCAAGTTCTGCTTGGGAGATATACTAACTTTGACCATGACCACATGGGCAAGAATTTAAGTTTATCACCCAATCAAAATTCTTGTAGCTATTTTCTACAGTCTTAAGATACTGTCCTTCCTTCCTTAATGAGTTCAGTAGGGTTCCCGCTTTTTTCTTTCCCCCAAATCTTACTCTCATGCTAGGAGACTTCCACATAGATCCTGACACTCCCTCCAACACTAACTTCTCAGTTCTTCAGTCTACTCGCTTCTTATGGTCTAATCCTCTGCTAAACCTCAGTGGCACTTGAAGATGGTAAAAATGAGGATAATAATAGCATTTACCTTTCAGCATTGTTGCAAAGATCAAATGAAATCTTTGTAAAACACTTAGCATGGTGCCTAGCACATAGTAGGCTCTATAGAAATGTTATTTATTATTAAATTTTACCTATTGAGTGGTTGGGTATCATTATCGTTGGTGGCTATGGGAAAAGTAATTGGTTGAAAAGGATACATGTGCCAATACTCCAGTCACTGATGATGAAGAAAGAGCAAAACAGAGAGATAAAATAATTTGCTCAAGATCATCTAGTATTCCCATAGCAGGGGTGGGAGAGTTATAGTGGAACAAGTATTGGGAAAAGAATGAAAACTAACTTATTGTTATAGTCTGTTTAATATAAACTCAAATTCCAACAGACATGATCTACTTCACCTTCTAGCCTATAATATATACAGAATTATTATAAGCAGAATTCTAATATGCTTCAAATGAAAAATCAGTCTTATTTCATGAGTCACATTCCAACTTGGAGCGTGGAAATTCTAGTTTTTGTAGTTTTGAAATTCAGGTCTATGATAGTCTCTTCTTTCCATGTTTGGGCACAAACCAGACTGTTAAAGACCTAAAAGCTGTATTAGCACAATTTATCTTGCCTTTACTAGCCAGCTGTAAGATACATTTGTGCTAGTCTGGTACAAAGAAATGAACGTTTTGATGAAAGAAAGAACTTAGACTTGAGATTGCTTACTTTCTGGTATCTGTTGTTTTATTTGGGCACATTGTTATGACCTGGAAATTTGCTTATTGAGAATTAATAGTTTACTCCTAGTGAACAGTTTTTACTCATTATGACAAGGGTAACTTGAACATGATGAGGTCTTTGGGCCACAGTCTTCCCATAAACTGTTCTCTTGTTAATTCCTTAAAACTCGATTATAAAGATATTTGAGATATTCTTATTGTCATGACTTCCACTGGCAGCTTGCTTTATTTAGTTCCAGACATTAATAAACCACTTAACCTCATATTAAAAGTCAGTTTATGGGGGCAGCTGGGTAGCTCAGTGGATTGAGAGTCAGGCCTAGAGACGGGAGGTCCTAGGTTCAAATCCGGCCTCAGACACTTCCCAGCTGTGTGACCCTGGGCAAGTCACTTGACCCCCATTGCCTACCCTTACCACTCTTCCACCTATAAATCAATACACAGAAGTTAAGGGTTTAAAATTAAAAAAAAAGTCAGTTTAATGAAATTAATAAAAGTTTAGTAATGCCAAATAAAAATTCATAAACTCAATGTACAGTATAGGCTATTTGTTTCCACGTTCAAAGTTCTCTTTTATCCCAGACTCATGGAGTGGTATCCCACTTTTATACTCACTCTCTTATAGGTTAAGAAATCCCACAGACTGTAGGAGTGGAAATGAGGAAGCTTGTTACTTCATAATCTTTTGGTCTACCACTATAATAATAGGAGAAATTAGCTTAGTCTCTTATTGCAGGGTGGCAACAGAGGTACATTAGTGTATTGCTGTAAGTTTTGGGGATCTTGGTAGAAAAACCAGAGTGGGTTAGTCCTGAGGTAATATTTTTTTTCAGAAAAAATGTCCAAGAGAAACATAAAACTTTTTTTTAACATTTATTAATATTCATTTTTAACATGGTTACATGATTCATGCTCCACCTTTCCCCTTCAACCCCCCCTTCTGCACCCCCCCCACCCATGGCCGATGCACATTTCCACTAGTTTTGTCATGTGTCCTTGATCAAGACCAATTTCCAAATTGTTGGTAGTTGCATTGGTGTGGTAGTTTCGAGTCCACACCCTCAATCATGTCCACCCCGACCCATGCGTTC
>NC_058132.1:246120269-246245148 GCF_016433145.1 Gracilinanus agilis
CAATGGTATGGCTGGATCAAAGGGCAGGCATTCTTTTATAGCCCTTTGAGCATGATTCCAAATTGCCAGCCAGAATGGCTGGATCAGTTCACAGCTCCACCAGCAATGCATTAATGTCCCAATTTTGCCACATCCCCTCCAACATTCATTACTCTCCCCTTCTTTCATTTTAGCCAATCTGCTAGGTGTGAGGTGATACCTCAGAGTTGTTTTGATTTGCATTTCTCTAAAAACATAAAACTTTTGCAACACATCAAAGTTCTGTCCTGCCTTTCTGCTTTGAGTGATTGATTAACTTCCCCTCTTATTATCTGGGGAAACTAAGGCTTTGTGAAGTCAGCAGAATTCCTGATTTCCCACTCTTCTCTGCCTACATCTGGCAGGTGAGCAGAGAAATAGGACTGGGACTCTACCTGGGAGATAGGATGAAGGACTTTGACCTTGCTGTTACTTTAAGGTTGTACATTTTTTGATGATTAGTATTATCATTCTTTTTCTAATTTAATTAAACTGGTTGGCTTCTATACAATAAAGGGCTAGACATTTTGCTAGTAGATAGAACTAAGTAGAGGAAGGCTATCAATGAGGAGCATGGCTATGAGAATATCTCAAAAACCCATCCCTATAAGCAATAATAGGACAGTACATGGGGAATTCATGACCACAAGTCTTGAAAAGTCTCAAGAATAGAGCCTTTCTGCATACTGGGACAAGAGTAATGTAGGACCTATGCAAGATCTCTTGCATTTGCAAAATTGCCCTAGGCAATCCTGTCAGTTAGGAGAATGAAACTCTGGCCTGGCAGGTGCGAGTCCCAGGAGCTGACAGTTTGAGCGGGGACTATAAAAACCCCTGCAGAACCAACCTGGGGGTTCTGATTTCCTTGACCTCACCCAGATACCCAGCTACCCCTGAGTTTCCCTTGGGGACCCCGAGAGGTTGAAGGGAGGTTGAAGGGAGGTTTGGGTTGTGGAAAGTGGGCAGGATTTAGATTAGAGTAGCCTAGCAACAGGAACACCCCTATACCAATTAACAACATCAGGGCAGTGTCAGATTATCTCTGGCTGAGGGCTGGTTCCCTCAGCCTGACCTTACCCTCTAGGTCCATAGCCAACACTTGCCAGTTGCTCCTAGCAATAGCTTCTCAAAAGCCCTACATCCTCATACCTCAGCTTTCCCTTCCATGTTAAAATAAAACCCTTAGCCTGCAACTGAGAGTTTCTATAATTATTATAACGTCATCTTGGGCTAAGGGGCTGAGGAGAGGGGAGAATATCAACCAGTTGGCTTCAAAGGAAGTACTGGCCAAGCATCCATTGTATCGAGGAAGTGTGTGAGCTTCACTTCCTGTTGAGTTCTGCATTCATTCCATCAGGGAGGGGCCCCTCACTCTCCACCTTAAAGGAGCCTATAGGTATCAGGGAGACTGACTGGGCAATACAGCTCAGGCTACACATCCCTGACAGTCTCAAATCACCTGCTACTGTAGTTACTGGCTCCCAGGCCCAAGTGAATCACTTGTACCACCAGCTCCCCTATTATTAGCCACACTATCTACTTATTACACAAGTGACTGCAAGATCATTCAAGTCCAGGAGAAAGAGGGGAATAGTAACTTTACTGGTTGCAAACTGAGGCCAAAGGAGGCATGGTCAACAGGAGTCTTGAAGCTCCATGAGACCAGTGACATCTTTTTTGTTTGTTTCTACTTTTTTCCTGTTTAATCTTGTTATGTCTCTACCTCTTTTATAATTTTCACTTGGTCAATCAATCTGGATCAGACTGCAATTGAAGCCAGATTGAATATATCTATCTGTCTATCACTGGGATCACCTAAGGCAGTGTTGGTGAAGTATTTGCACACGTGTCCAGCTGGCACTTGGGGACTTGCTCCATTCCTCCTCTTCCCAACTCCCAAGGACATTTTTTGTGCGCCCTGCCCCTCTGTCCAGCAGCCCAAAGCAAGCATTTCCTCCCTCTGCTCTCCTGGGCAATGTACATCTTTTTTCTTAAACCCTTAACTTCTGTGTATTGGCTCCTTGGTGGAAGAGTGGTAAGGGTGGGCAATGGGGGTCAAGTGACTTGCCCAGGGTCACACAGCTGGGAAGTGTCTGAGGCCGGATTTGAACCTAGGACCTCCTGTCTCTAGGCCTGACTCTCAATCCACTGAGCTACCCAGCTGCCCCCTGGGTAATGTACATCTTGAATTTGCCCTCCTGCACTTTACCAACACTGATGTAGGGATTCCAAAGTCACATCCAGAAAGATATGCCCTCTACTCAAAGACTGGCAAAATAGACTATGGATTCAAACTATGTGAATTATCCTGACTGCTTTCAAATTTACTTGGGCAGGTCAGGATTTATGTTGTGTTTCTCTTTGTACCTCCGACACCTAACATGGGCTTCATACCAAGTAGATACTCAATAAATATTTGTTGAGTCAATCAATGAGCTACTGGATTAACTGCATTCTTGTCCCCCAATATATCCAGGAAATCCTTCTCTGACTTCCTTTTGGTCTCTTCTTCGTCTGCCTCAACTAACACATGTACACAGAAACTGTCTCATTCTGCTAGACTTCTAATGTTTACTAGAGCTGAGTAATCAGGAGATTTGTAGAAATAATCCAGCCTTATATTTCCTCTTCATTATCATTATTATTACTTTCTCTCTGGACCTTGTGTTCTTAGTCATGTTTATTAGGCATCAACAATGTTGACAGCACCGTGCTAGATACTGTAGAGGCTATCCAGGAGGCAGGAGAAGGTGCAGCTTTTGTTCTCAAAAGAATCTAAAGATCCCTTTTGGCATTTAGATGAAAGGACTGACTATGCCTTAGTGACCATGCAAAGATCCCATTATATAAAGCTGCTGATAAAGGAAATAAAAATGAGCCCCTGCCCTTTGCAATGTCATTTTATTTTCACTTGCTCTATAGTAGCTTTGGATAAAATCCACTTAATCTCTGAGATTATAATTTGAAGGGTGCATGTGGACAGGTCATATCTGACTTCAAAGGAAGTCAAGAGGTCAGTCATGATACTGAAATGGCATCAAGTATTATCCCAGAGTCTTCTGGTGGTAATAACTCCCTATTTCATCCCATTTCTATCTCAAGGTCAGACAGTTCCTCTTGCTCTGTAGCTGTCTCAGCCACTGGGGACCATTCTGGGGTCACTGTTCTGCAACTCCCCCCCCCCACCGACCAGGATAGCTGCTGTACTACAGAGCAAGCATCCTGCTATGATAGTTTGCCCATAGATACCTGGGATACCAATTCTGCTTTACTAATCTCAACAGTGCTTTCTTCCAGGCCCTTTTGGTGTTGTCAGGGAAAGCTCCATAGCTAAAGAGTTGTTCCATCACTCATCTTCTTCCCCCACCCCTTCTCCCACCCCCATCCCCATCCTTGTCCCTGTTTGTCCATTTCCTACTCAGGATTTGGCGAGCCACACAGCAGCGCTCCCATTAAACTGTGGCAGATAACTCAAATCAAATCTCTGCGGTAAATCTGCGTTTCAGCACCTGGTGCAGTTTCTCTAATGAAGCCTTTTTCTCTCCATGATATGAATCCATTAGACACTGAGAAGCTTGAGTATGTAAAATATTTTGTTTATCTGGTTCTCCTCAAAGGTACTGTCTGTCATCCTGGATGCCTGCAGTAAATATAGCATCAGCATCATGGAATGGGTGAAGCGATTAGATTTATGGTACACATAAACTGCAAAGCTTCTAATAACCATAATTCCTAACTTCAATCATAATACCAGTATTAGTGTCATCTTTTCCCGAGTATTTTATGTCCCGAAAAATATCTTAATTGTGTTTACAATAGTTACCCTATAAGTCTTTTCATTTGGAAAGTAAAAGGAATCCACCAGAGACTAAACTCCAGAAATAAGCCACCCTTCTCTATGTTTATATGAAGAGTGGGGAGAGATTAATTGCCGGTATCCTATGTGTTGCAATTAAAATAGATAAATTTCCATGGACAAATAGGGTTCCAGCTAATAGGAAACAACCTATAATAAACCAAACGGGGAAGCAGGAGTGAGGAGTTTATATGTGTGTGTTTGGGGGAAGGGTAGAAGAATTTCTGATCTCTCAGTAGGGGCTATTGTATGAATGCCTGTAGCATGATCTCATCATTCTAATTATTTTGGGTCTGAAATGTCTTTGAATGATGCCAACTCTCAGCCATTTTTCCTTTTGATGCAAGGCTGAGATGCTATTTTGGGAGGGGCCTGATATCCAAAAATTCAGTGGATTCCTGATCAGGAATTCTTCCTTTGCTTTTTTTGCTTTGACAGAACAAGAACCCTGTACTGTGGGCTAAGAATGTTTTTTTATTGGCTTTTTTTTCCTTATTTTTTTGCTCAGGGCGAATGTCACCAGAAGGGTATGTGTGATATCATGAACATTTGCTCTTAGTGTTCACACTGAACATGAAAATCACTCTTTCAAAGATGCTACAAAGGCAGAGCTGATACAATAATAACTTTTTTTTTGCTGGTTCATTAAAACTTTATGGACTTGAGGAGTACTCAGGACTAGTAGCCATCAGCTAATAGCAGAAGTAGCTTAAGTTAGAGGAAGACTTTTCCAATGGGGATGACCTATTTGGATTAGAGAAAAGATCTCAGGAATACTTTTCCTAAGCATTTTCCCTGTTAGAATTGTATTATTAAGGGGGTAGCTAAGTGGCTCAGTGGATTGAGAGCTAGGCCCAGAGATGGGAGGTCCTGGATTCAAATGTGGCCTTAGATGCTTCCTAGCTGTATGACCCTGGACAAGTCACTTCATAACCATTGTCTAGCTCTTACCACACTCTTCTGCCTTGGAATCAATGAACAGTACTGATTCTAAGACAGAAAGTAAAGGTTAAAAATTGTAATACGAAGGAGACTAGCTCCCTACTCCAATTTTTATGTTATAATCATTCTCCATTTCTGCTGTAGCCAAAAGATAGTTTGTCTATCTATTTCTTCATTTATTTGATCCTGTGATTTAACCATTGTGGAGGGGATGGGTAGCCTAATCTGGAAACACTGTCATTGGTCCAGATTGCTCATCAGTAAAGGATAATCTTAGAAAGTTTCTTGGGGGGCGCTGAGAAGAAAATTGCCTTGTGATAGGTCACTCAGTTAGTAGGTGTCAGACTTGGGTCTTGAACTTAGATCTTTCTAACTTTAAGGCTAGCTCTGTATGTAGAATGGCAGGCTATTTGTCTGTCTCAATAAATGTGCTGAAAATGTGAGTTTTGAGAAATCTAATGATGAGGCAAATAACAAAGAATAATGGTCAAGAGACAGCATAGTAGCAAGAAAGGCAAGAGGCAGGGCAGGCAGATGACTGGATGGTAGAAAATAGGAGCAAAGATGAGATGACTAGGAGACAGAGTAAGGAAAATGAACAAGAAGAAACTTGGGGAATTCAAATGATAATGGGAGTAGTAGATAGAAATATTGACCTTGGTTTAGAAGGTTTCTGGTTGTGGGAGCTGAGGTCAGAGCCATGGGCTCAGGGTGCCATTAGCCCAGGGTATGAGGTTATTTTCCATCTCAACTTGAGAATCCAGTATGTTAAAAACCAAAAAAAAAAGCACTGTGTCCTTAAGCTAGGCCATCCTTAAGGAAAATTTTAAAGAAGGCAATCTTTTACTATCTCCTACCCCAAACATTTTCTCCAAAGTGGTACCTCCTTTCACAGTACCTCAGGAACTAGTCTCCTCATAGTCTTTGCTATGTTTTGCCCATGTGATTATTAATAGTGTTCAAGATAAATAGAGGTTCAAATCTGGCTTCAAATACTTCCTAGTTATGTTACCCTGGGCAAGTTATTTAACCCTGATTACCTAGTTCTTGCTGCTCTTCTGTCTTAGAACCAATACTAACAAAGGTTTTTCTCTGACTAAAATACTGAACAACAAAGAATTTTGTTGCTTGAAGAATAATGTATTGAAGGTAGGGAAATGTCTGAGTGGTTGGAGAACAAAGACTGTTTACTTATGTCATAATAAAGGAGCTAAAATTAATTTGGATGGTAAACCACAGAGAATCTTGGGAATATCTAACCCTAAGTAAGATAGTTCTTTGGAACAGAGGGATGCAATCTCTGCCTAGACTAGGAACTCTTTACCTGGGGCTCATGAATTTAATTCTTTTAAACACATTTTATTACTGTATTTCAACATAATTGGTTTCCTTTGTAATTTGTATATTTTATGAATTTAAAAACATTATTTTGAGAAGGAATTTATAGGATTAACAGACTGCCCAAAGTAGATCATAATAATTTTTTAAAGATTAAAAAACCATAGACCTAGACATAAGGTTAAAAATGAAACAAAAAAAAGACTATTAATTTAGGGGCATTGTGCCTTGGCTTTTAATAGTTGGATGTATTGGCTAAGAAGAAAAAAAGGTCATGATTTTCCAGCTGTTATACCTTAAAAGAGTAGAGCTTAGATGGACTACAAGGGGGCCTGAAGGAATGAGCTCTAGGACTGGTAGTAGAGTACTACATAAAATAGACCACATGCCTATCAGTCCCCACAAGACTATATGAGACCTGAATAGCAATGATCAGCAAAGACTACCATGTCCATCAGCCACTGTGAGACCAATTGCTAGCTCAGATTCCATCTCAAGGATTCAGCATGAAGTTGGCAGGGACCAGTGTGGCAACACCTCCTGTAGGGATGCTCCCATCCAGGGGAGAGCAGGTCCAGTGCAGAGTTGGACTTTGGCACTACCAGAAAACTAGGTTCTGCAGTTTCAGAAGCATGAATTGACTTTCTACACATATATTCTGGCCACATATATTCACCAAGTATGTACTCTTTATGGATAACATACATACCTATGTTTTAGTGGGAGAAAATGACATCAGGTTTATTGAGGGAATACTCTCTCATGAAAGTGATTCATGAAATATTCTTGCTTTGAACTGTTTATGTACTCTAAATGATTTGAAAAGTCATTTTAAAAATCATCAAAAAAATTAATATATTGGTTGGAGCTTGTGGAGTGTTTTACATGGACCCAGAACCACAAAATACCTTAAACCCTGGATAGTAATTCTGGGGACCCTATATGTGAGAGAAAAATGTACCAGATGTTACGTTAACTATCATCTGGTGATTCTTATGTAGGAAGCACTGAGCCAGGGGCTAGGGATTGTGATAAGGAACTTCTGGGACAAGATGGAGAACAGCGTTCCTTATCACAGGATACAGCCACACAAATAGTTTTTGTCCTCAAAGTGCTTACATTCCATTAAGGGATACTTTTTACACAAGCAAATAGACACAAGACATATAGAGAGCAATAGAAAATGATTTTGAGAGAGAGGCTGTTAATAATTGAAGGGTCAGGAAGGACTTTATCTAAGATATGGCACCTCAGCTTTGTTTTCAGATCATAGAATCATAGGCTTAGCACTGGAAGGGACCTCAGAGGGCATTGTGTCCAATAGGTTCCTTTTACCAATGAAGAAACTGAAGCAGAGAAGTCTTGTTCAAGGTTATATGTATGGCAGAGCTGGGTTTTGAACAGAGATACTTTGGCTCCAAATTCACCATTTCTCCCCTCCTCTCCCCGCCCCATCATATCTTGTGATTTCTCTTTGGCAGAGACAGGGAGCATTTCTTGGGGTAAAGTCTCTATTTTAGTGAATTTATTGGGCCAGCCTCACCCAAATTGAGAAAAATACTATAAAGTTCAGATTAACTTTATTCAGAAATAAGTATATGTGTGTTTTTCTTTTTAGGAGAAAAAAATACCAACTTTGGTTCTGGACCCAGTCTTTCCTTTCTGTCATCCTTTTCAGGTAACTATGTTAAAGATAAAGGGGTGTGTGTGTGTGTGTGTGTGTGTGTGTGTGTGTGTGTGTGTGTGTGTGTGTGTTCTTCAAGGAGGTAGTATTTACATCCAAGATAATTCTTCTCTAAAACCTATCTATTACTTTGGATGCTCTAGTAAATTTCCCCTTTTGAGTACTATAATAGACTCTATTCCTTCCTTCTCTCTATCAAAAATATACTTTTAGGAAGGATTCTGAAACTCAAAGGTATAAATGATAATAGTTTAAGTGATCCCTTGAAGAGATTATTTATAGTTTAACACTTTAAGCCTTAAGATGAATATATGAAACTCTAATGATTAGATTTTAGGCATTGTCCAAGAGGTGATTTTTTTTGGAAGGAGCAGTAACCATCTCAGTGTCTCTGAAATCCCATTACAAAAAGCTGACATATATAAGGTTAATCCTATATTCAAGCAATAGTCACCAAAAGATATCAGGTTTGGTTGGAGGAAGGGACAAGGGTAGAACTAAGGACATAAGCCAGAATTGTAAGCTTAACTGTAAATATGCTGTATATTTGTAATCTAGCTAACTGTAAGTAACTTATAACATGGTATTTCTCCCACTGTTATACATTTCTTCTTATATTTTATACAGGTGACTGATAGGGTGATGATGTGAATGACTCCAAATGGAGCTGAGTATTGAATAGTGTTGAAGGGCAAGACTGAGTTCCCAAGGTCAATCTAAATCTAAAGAAGAGAATTTCTTTTAATTCCTTGGATGGTAGCAATGGAAATGACCAGTGGTGAACATGTGAGAATGCCTGCACCACCTGCATCATAGATATGTTAACCAAAGTTCTGGAAAAATGGCTTAAATCCTTTGGAAATGCAGGTTCTAGTTAGTGTTTAAAAGAATGTTTCATAAACATGTCAGTCTCTCATAAACGTGTCGTTTCTTATGGTAACTATACATCCACATATTCGCTGCCATCATTTGTTCTACCTCAGAATCCTCTATAATTTTTCATCAATTTTTCTAATTATAGTCACTAAAACTAGTCTCAAAGAGATATTGAGGTCACTTATCCTGAACCTCAGCTTTATCTCTTGACCTCACTTGAGCAATAACTTAACCAGATATAAATGATTTTGAATAATACTAACAACCTTGAGGAATTCCCTTTGAATAGGCATGAAAAGTTGGGGTCATCAGTCTCTGAGGTGGCTTATGAATATTTGTCCTAGAATAGTGTTGAGATTTTTGTCACTAAAGTACAAAATTTGATAGAAACAAATTAAATATGTGCAAGTGCCTGAAGATTATATGGTATTATTATTACATGTTTATAGAAAATCATATATGTTATATTAATATTGTGCTACATATTAAATATAAAAAATAAAAACAGATACTTTATGTTTCAAAAAAACCCATAGCTTCTAGGACTAAAAAAAAGAGTGTGAAAAAAGATGGAAGTAGGTATATAACCAAGAATAAACATAAAGAGCACAAACCTGTAAGAATAGTTGTAAAAAGATTATATTCCAGAATGAAAGATAGTAAGGCCAGCAAAAAGAGCTTTTCGTGCTTCAAACTAAGCACAAGGAAGGGATAGATCCATTCTTTGGCACAGATGGCATGAAAGTTAATATGTGACGAAGAGAAAAATAGACTTATTTAACTTATTTTCATCTTCTCTATGAAAAAGAATGAGTATAACTCAAAAGATTAGAAGAAATATAATAAAAGGAAATTGAGACCTAAAGCAGATTAAGAGGTAGTAAGAAAGATTCTAACAAATTTAATTTAGTTTACATATCTAGGCACAGACAAATAATGAAGTCAGATCTACTTTAAGTAATCTTTGAGAAGCTGTGGCAAATGTGTGAGGTGCCAGAGGAAAAGAATTGGGAGAAATGCCCTGATTTAAAAAAAGATCCTGGAATCTATAGATAGTTGAGTTTTATGACAAAATTTTAGAATTAATTATGGTCTGCACATTTAGAAAAGAAAGTAGTGATCACCAGGAGCCAACATCAATTCATTATGAATAGATTATGATAAATCAATCTTGTTAACTTCTTTCCTATTTTAAAGAACTAAGGTTACTAAACTTATCCTTTATATATCATGCATCTTGACTTCAGCAAATATTTGATAGTCTTTCATAATATCCTTTTGGACAAGATGGAATAATACAAATTAGATAAATCATACAATAATGTTGATTTATAGCTTATTTAAAAATTATATGAGGAGGTTGGTTAATGGACAAATGTCAGTCAGTCTGTTAGAATGTCTCTAATGGAATGCCACAAAGCTCTATATTTGACTCTTCTGTTTAACATTTCTATGAGTAGGGAAGAATTATTAAAATTATAGTTGATGTAAATCTGAGTGAGATAACTAATATGTTGACTGATAGAATTAAAATATAAAATAAGTAATCAACTTGATAGAATGATAGAAAAATTAAAAATTAAAAATGTAGAAAAAGGTTTAAAAGTTAAGAAAATCAGAAAGATAAAATATAGCAATAATGAATACAAAGCTTTCATTTATGTAAAAGATAATAATAATTATTCAAGTACAGAATAGAGGCTAACCTTAAAAACAATAGAAGTTTTAATCAATGATTAATTTAATTTTAATTATATCTTTTAGGTGGCTGTACATTTTATACAGTATTAATAGAAGTCTGGTGTACATATGAAGAGAAATAATAGTCTTGTTATTAGATCAGATTATATTTGGAGTAGTGTGTCCAATTCCAGGAATAATTTGAAAGGAACAATTTCAGATGAGAACACCCAAATAATAACCAGCATAATGAAAGATCTTGTACACATGCCATAAAAAAGCAAATGAAGAAATGATAATAGTTTATTTAGTTTGGGGAAGAGAAGACATGGGAGGAAATGATAACTATCATCAAATAGTTGAAAGGCCACATTGAGGAAGAAAGATCAGAAACATACTGAGTAGTTTCAGAGGGCAAAACCAAGACCAACAGGTAAAAGAAAGACAAAAGTAAATTTCAGTTATTTCTTAACAATGAGTTTCCTCAAAACATATTGGGCTCTCACTCCATCAATAGAAATATCCAAGTTGAAGTTTGATGACAAGCTATCAGGAAAATTGTAGAGAAGACTAGAAGACCGTTTAACATCCTTTCCAAGTTTAGGTATTCCTTTGATATTTTTAAAGTATTCTGAAGAAATTAGATAAAACCAAAGCCTTTGATACACTATATATTTGCATCACTACTTTCAATAACTATTTTAAAAATCTGCCTGCAAAGTTACTATAAAGAAGATTTTTCATTTGTCACAGACATACTTTTCTCATCTCCACCAACCCTCTGGGAATAGATTGCACCTAAACTGAAACAAATATGTGGACTGACTATGAAGCTTTTTGGAGTCTTCTGTGGTCTATGATTCAATACAGTGCCATAGTAGCATTCCACTAATAATTATAAGAGACTGTGCATTACCCACTTCCAACTAATATTCTGTGACTTTGCCCAAGTAAACTACTGCACTCAGTTTAGAAACGCAAACTCAAAGCAAACCACAGTGAATATAACTATTTTCTCATTCCTCTTTCTCTGCCAAAAATCTTTTTTCCATAACTAATTTGCAGCTGAAAAACAAGATTCATCCTTTATTGTCTGATTGCATTTCCTGAATGTTTATTGGATATTTTGCTATCTATGATTATTAATTACTGTCAGATTATACTTTCAGTGATTAATTGACTTCTTTTAACTACCATTTTATAAATACAGTGAAATCATGACGACTGGCTTTTTATACAGAGCCATCTCTGTCATTGGCAGGTATTTTCTTCATCTTTTTTGCTCCTGGAAACAGTAGTATATATTCTTGGAATGGCTTTTACCTGAAGACTCCAAACACTTTGCAAACATGAATTACTGAAACATAAACAAAATGTTCTTTGAAGGTTCATTGTTCATTTAGTAAATGTAGGGGCCAGTGGAACATAGTAAAAGTTGGAAAGTCAAGGAAAAATCTTAAGGTTAGCATGTAGAGGAACTTTCCCTCTTGAATCACTTTCAAGTTAAAGAACTTTGTGTCCCATCAACTTGAATTATGCAGGTCCTAGTTTCATTTTGTTTTGATTTATTTTTCTTTTTAAACCATTACATTCTATCTTAGAATCAATACAGTGTGTTGGTTCCAAGACAGAAGAGTGGTAAGGGCGAGGCAATGGGAGTTAAATAACACACAGCTAGGAAGTAGCTGAGGTCAAATTTGAACCCAGGACCTCCTCATCTCTAAATCTGGCTCTCAATCCACTGAGCCACCCAGATGTACCCTTTGCTTTGATTTCTAAAAGTGCTACCATATATACTATTTAGAAAGCTGAATGCCTCCACCTTGCTGCCTAGGAAATATACCACTTAATCTAAATAGGAGGCTAGGGTTTAGGAAATGGTGACATGTTTCTAGGAACCTAAAGTTCAGGAACTTCTATTGCTCAGACATTTTCACCATTTAGTTCTCATTTCTACAATTTCCATGGTGGTTCAGAGAAGATGTGCTTCTGAGTCCATTGCTCTGAAAATTCTCAGTACTCCTACTGACTATTCATGTCTTTTAAGCCAAGATATGTATGATGGCGATCACAAAACTTTGTTTGAGAGTCTGCTCCTGCTTGCTATTGGCTTCCACCTCCTTGCTGGTCCGGCCAGAGGCAAAATGTCAAGTAGGTGAATTATGTTCTCTTGTCTTTTCACATCTTCTCTAGGGACCTTGTATATTTTTTTTGGTATCTTCTACCAACAATCAATACAATCAGGCAGGCTATTGTATGCAAAGCATCCTTCCTTATTTAGATTTTGCCTCTAGAAGCAGAGGGCAGGACCTCTTCTTCTCTCCTTCCCATCAAAACTGAATATCCTTATTACAAGTAAAGAATTGCACTCTACTGGGGGAGATACAAAGGTGATCAATGTCCCTAACCTCAAGGAATTAATAAATTAGTGATGAGCATATGACAAATCTGTAGATTTGGTCAGATGCTTAGAGGGTGAATGTAGGAAGTCAGTTAAGGGATAGAGTTAATTTCATGGATTAGCTTTAAGAGGAAAAGAAGGGAATTTGGATATAAGCCCTGGGAGAGGATTCTGAGGAGAGACAGATTGTGGGGGGTTGTACTGGCAATTAACTGCCATTGGCACTCTCTGCCCTGATCTCCATCAAATTGGAAGGAGGTGTTTTGCTCTGACAGAATTTCCCTTGGAAGTCCAAAATCTCATGGAGAGATTAGGGACTCCTTGGATGAGAGTCTGCTTTGGAGTGAACTGTTTTCCTGAGTACAGAGATCATCTGCCAATTATTCATCTGCTAGAAATCTTCTTGGGCTAAGGTAATCTAAAGATTGTCATCTGGAACTTTGGGTTATATAGTATAGTCAACCCCAGGCTTCCCTTTTCCTTCTTTTTTGTTAATCCAGAGTAAATAGATTAGGTTAGCATTAGATAGTTTTGGGGTTTTTTAGATAAGACCAGTGAGCTGTAAGGCAGGGTCCAGAGAAGACCAGAAGCCCATCTCTTGCAAGATGCTTAGAGGTTGGGTAGAGCCTAGATTTTAATAGTTAGGAAATAACCTCCCAGTTTCACTTATTCCAACCATCAAATAAACTTGTTTTTATATAGCCTAAGGGTTTTGTGCTTTACTGGCCCTGGGGAGGTTCCCAGGTGGGTTATATCATCTCACATCCCTCTAGGACAGTTCCCTGTTTCAGTAGGGAGAATATGACATATATGCAAATATGTAATATTTTATGATAATTATAGCTAAAATGCAATAGAAACAATAATAAGATAATATGAGAGATATAAAGTTCTATGTGAAAAAGGAAAGTTTTTTTTTCCAGCTTGGGAGGTAGGGCAAGAGTCAGGGAAAAACTGAAAGAAATGGCAATTGCAGTGTGTGTGTGCACGTGTGCACGTGTGCATGTACATGCTTATCTGTTGTAGGAGGAAATAGGACATTTGTGGCATAGATAACATTATAAATACATCTACAGAGCTGGGAAAGTGCTAGATGTGTTTCAGGGACAGCAATGTATCCAAAAGAAGCATAGAATACATGGAGAGGTATAATATATTATGAGAAAAGCCTGGAAAAGTAGGATGGTTACCAGGTTATGGAGTTCCCTGAATGCTAGACTGGGTAAGGACTTTATATGATAGACAACAGGGAACCAGTGAAGGTTTTTGAGCTGAGGAGTGAAATGTGCAAATCTACAAATAGCAAAATTGTGTCTAGAAGTAGAATGAAGGAAGGATTGGAAGGGAGAGAAAAGCTGGAAGGCAAGGGGATGTTAGACCACCATTGCAGAAGTTAAGCAGGATGGTAAAGAAGGTCTAAGGTGGGGAGCAGCCATGGGAATAGACAGGAGAGAGCAGATACAAGAGATTTTTGAGAGGTGGACATGTCAACAAAACTTTCATGTAATTGGCATGAGTTTGATGTGGGATTTGAAGTAGAAGAAAGCCTTGTGTTGAAGACAAAGATTTAGATTTGTAATAAAAAAAAATTTGGGATGAAATCTCACTTCAGACATTTGCTGGGGGACCTGAAACAAGTAGCCTTTTTGTGGGCTAATTCTTTTACTATTTTCTTTATTATTTATTTCATATACCATTTGTTATTATTATATATAACATAATAATATATTATATTATTATTATATAAATATTACAAATTTATTTTATTATTTACTTGATGCCTCTAAGGTTACTCTTAGTTCTACATCTAAGCCTATGGTTGTAGGAGCCATTATAAGTATGGGTGATGAGGTGAATGATGGCATTGTGGAAAGAAATAGAGAAGTTAATAAAAAGATCAACTGATAAGCTGAATTTGGACGTCTGGATTTTAGGTGCTGCTTAAGAATTAGCTCGTGCTAATGTTCTACTTTCCTTCTGATCATCCCTGGAAAGCTCTTATAGCTCACTTTTGGTTTCTTTGGCTTCCTTCAGGATCCAACACAAAGCCCAACTTGTGGCTTTCCCTACCTGCTAAAAATCTTCTCTTTTCAGATAATCTTTCAGCTACTTTTTCTATATCTTGTATTGGTTATTTACATGTTGTCTTCCCTGTTAGACTATAAATTTTTTGAGAGCATGGACTCTGCTTTTGCTTTTCTTTTATATTCTCAGGGCTTAGCAAGCACAGTGCTTGGCACAGAGTAAATTTGCTTTTCTACATGTGTGTTGTCTGACTGACTGAAAAGGCAACTTGTCTAAATTGTATATAACCTTACGAATGTCTTAAGGCAATGGAGTGATCCTAATGGTGGGAATTCCAGGTGCTATGGCAGGCAGGGGAAGGTGCCTAATTTGCTTGCTTCATATTCTTCCATGTTGCTTGCTCTGTCTTTTTCTGGGGTTAGGCCTGCCCCTCTGACTTCCAGTGAAATCTATTTTAATCCACCTAAGCTATACTAAAAGATTTTGGAGGGAAAAAGTGGTTCTGCCTCATCATTTCCAAGGAAACTTTGACAAAGCTGTCACTCCCTTTTCCTGACTGAACTATTCCCTCTTCAACAGATTAATAATTTAGAAGTTTGTGTCCAAATGCCAGAAATCCACAAGTTTTAGTCTAACATTGCCTCCAGAGAAATATAATTGCTATTCCCTAGCTTGCGATTCTCTGGTGTATTGAGTACAACTTTACAATGTGTTTGATTTTTCTATAATTGAAAAAAAAAGATGGGAAGCTGGTCTTAAGCTTTCATAGGAAGTTGGAAATTGGCAAAAAAAATTAGCAGTGTGTTCTTAACTCACAAGATATTATCCTTCAAATCAGGTTATTAGAGGTAGGATGGTTGTGACATTCTTCAGGGAAGACTGTTCGGCTGTTCCTGCTGTCTTGTTCAGCTGCACCGATGAGAAGATGTTCATCTGTCCGTTCTAATGTCTACGTATGCCTTCTTCTTGCCAGAAGAATGGTTTTTGGAAAAAGATGAAAGGGAGAAAGTGTGGAAACAGTCTGCTGAGTGGTCCTTGGTGTTGCTCCCTGAAAGCCAAGAAGACCTGCTCTAGCCAGCTCCTGGAGCCTACTAGCAATTAGTTCAGCCTACTTGAAACTATGATTAAGAAATACCTGAAGCAAAGCAAATGACACAAATTTCAACTCCTCGTGGACGACATAAATGCAAGTCATTTGGAATAGTTGGGCACAAAACAATGTGTACTTCTGAGGACCTTCCTTAGATTTGGAAATGCCATTTGCATCTACTGTAGCATTTGGCTTCATTCTTAGGGAGGTTTTTTTTTTTTGCTTTTATGTTAATTGTGTACATACATGGAGTTCTTGATTTGATGAAAATGCATTATAGGTGCACATTCTTGCCTGCTTCTCATGAATGCATTTAAAATATAATGAATCTGGGAGGTAGTATGGAATCGTAGAACAAAACACTGACTCTATATGATGTGAGACCTTGGGTAAACCATCAAAACTTGCTGTGCTTCAGGTTCCTTCTCTGTAATAAGAATGGGCTTGATTTCTTAACCTGAAGTCCATGAATTGTTTAAAAATACATTTTTTGTGACTGGCCCATCTATCGGCTCATATGAGATACTATTTCTAACCATGTTAGCTTCCTTGTTCATGTAAGGGATATATACTGAACCCTTTCCAAATGAATTCATGTTCATATAACTGACTGTGCTTCATCTCAAGACCTTCAAGAAGACACATTTAATAATAATAATAATAATAATAATAATAATTTATTCATCACTTCAAGGGTCAGATTGAATCCTTCTACGAATATAGACTCTCATATATTCATAGTAGATGGTTTCATAAGTTGCCACGGCCAAACTATTAATCATCTGGTGGCCAATCCATTGCCAGTGACCCTCCCCAAATTTTACTGGATTGACCCTCAGGTGACAGATCTGTAAAGTGTCTCCTTTGCTCTTGATTGAAGTCATTCCACTTGGTTGGTATCTGCCACTGGACTATTCTTCAAGAATCCTGGAGCACCTCCCTACCATTTTGAAACATTTAAATAGGACTTGGATAGAAGGATAATCATCATAACTTACAAGAAGAAAGGAAAGAAACATTTATCAAGTGCCCACCATATACCAGAACCTGTACTAAGTGCTTTATAAAAATTACTTCACTTGATCCTCAAAACAACCAACGGAGATAAGTGTTAATATGATTTCTTTTTTACCATTCAGGAAACTGAGGCAGAGAATACATGGCTAATAAGTGTCTTAGGCTGGATTTGAAGTCAGATCTTCTTGACTCTAAGTCCTCTATTTGTATTTAACATTTTGAGGAAATGTAATTTATCAAATGCATTTATCAAGTACAGGAAATCTGGCTTTCTCTATCATATATTCAACAAACAGATTTTTTTTTGTTCTCCGAATAAAAAAATCACTGTGTATAGAAAAAAATGTTATTCTTTTGGCTTTCTATAACAGTTCCTAAAAACAAAATAGCTGTCACATATGTTATCTCATGATATTCCTATATCATTGCTATGAGAAAGCAATCAATAATTAATCACCAGCATTTATTGAGCACCTACTATATGCCAGGGACTGAACTAGGAGCTAGTGATATAAAGGTTAAAAACAAAAATCTCTGCCTTTGAAGAATTCACTTTCTATCAAGGAGGCCATGTGTGTATGCATAGAAGATATCATTTTAATAAATATATCTGTAGTTAGTAATATTTATTGAGGGCACTATGAGCCATTCATAAGATAGAAGGTTCTGGACCCTCAAGGCTCTTTAATTACTATTAATTTCAAAAATGTCCCATTTGACCAACACTCTACAAGGGAAGTCTGTAGAGTCTGATCATCTTCATCTTCCCAAAGGTAAAATCTTCTCTGCCTCATTGGGAATTGATGCTTTGAGGAGAAATTTTCTAAAAAATGGCTAAGTACTATTTTCCATTATTGAATAAATACATCGGAAAAAATAAGAATAAATGAGAGGGAGATGAGAAAGCATTATGAAGTTTGTTTTTTCATTTGGGAAAAGTTCCTTCAGTGGGTGACATGGTTCCTGCATTAAAATCTCCCATTTCACTCTATATATGCCCCCATTCCCAGATTCATTGATTTTATTGCACAGTTAAAAAATATAGTTGGAGTTTGTGAGGCTCTCATCTTCAATGAAATCCTGTATGATGCTTTGGCCTGCCTCCCCCCCAACCCCTCACCCTCAGACATTAAAAACACAGTCTCACCACTGTGTATTGCACACATACCTTCCCCTTGCCCCCCCTGAAGGAGATTTCTTAGGTAGCAGTCATAAATAAGTCATTGTATAAGAGAGGTTATGTTTATATTTAATGAAGGCTCTCCTATGGTAAGTTTTAAATTAAACATAAATCCAAGGAAGTTTTCCTTTTCCACATGTGCCAAATTTTTCCTTGCACTTTTCTAATGTCAATGTGTGATTTTTTTAATTATGAAAGAGAAGTGCCAGTAATTTCCTACCTAGAAATTCATGGAATTTGTATACCTTGAATTCAGGCACGTAGACTTGCACACTGTAAGGTATATATCTAGCATGAAACATGGAAATCTTCATTTATTTGTTCTAGAGTCTTTCTGGAGTGTTAAGAACATTCATTTAGTTTTTTTTTCAGTTGTGTCTGCCTTTTTGTGATCCCATTCATGATTTTCTCAGGAAAGATACTCGAGTGGTTTGCCATTTCCTTCTTCAGTTCATTTTACAGGTGACAAAACTGAGGCAAATAGATTAAGTGACTAGCTCAGGCAACATAGCTAGTAAGCAAAGGAAATTAGATTTGAACTCGGGAAGAAGTCTTCTTGACTTCAGACTTGGCACTCTCCACTGCACCACCTTGCTGCTTATTACTAACTACAGATATATTTATTTAAATAATATCTCCTATGCATATACACATGGCCTCCTTGATAGATGTGAGTTTCTTGAAGGCAGAGATTTTTGGTTTTTGTCTTTGTATCATTAGCTCCTAGTTCAGTCCCTGGCATATAGTAGGTGCTCAATAAATGCTGGTGATTAATTATTAAATTAAAAATTTAACCCCAATATTCTCCCTTAATCAAAAATGAACTTGTGACACAAACACTCTAATTTTTTTAATTGTAGGAAATTGAATAAGTTGACTACGGCATCTGATTGAACCTCAAATTCTCATCAATGAACTTTCTTAACAACATCTAATTATAAATCCACTAATTAGAGCTAGTCTAGAGTATTCATTCCATTCTATAATGGTTTGAATTTTCAAAGTTCATGTAAAAATTATTTAATTTTCTTAGATAAGTTTTGTCAAAAGAATAATCCAAAATATCTTACTAATATAATTTCACCTTTCTATTTCCTAGTTTATATTCCCAACATTTTATGAGTTCAACATGAGGGATGTGCCTAATAGGAGGGGCTGAGACTTGGTGGATTGTTTGAGTTCAGGAGTTCTGAGTTGCAGTAATAATACCTTGACTATTCACATAAAGTCCAACATCAATATGGTGGTCCTAGAGGAGTGGGAGGTCACTAGATCGCTTAAATAGAGGTGAGCCAGCCCAAGTGGGGTTAAGGAAGATTATTCTTTAACTGAGGGCTCCATCTGCCATTGGCTGACATTGTTGTAATTTTGACTTCTTTCTTTTAGACTCCAAAAGAGTTGCTGCACTAAGTGAAATGGGACTCAATCTCACACACAAAAAAGGATTTTATGTATTCTTTATGACATATATGAACTGATCAATCAAAGACTTTCCTTTTAAAACAAACCAGTAAGAAAAGATTTTAGAAAACAATTCTACTTTGTGTGTGTGGTTATCAGAGTGTAATTTTTATTGTTTTATTAAGTAATTCCTTGTAGTATTTATTTTTGCAAATTTTCTTTTCATTTTAGACACTTTAAAATCAGTGTCAGCATTCATGTAAGAAAAATATAATAGTTTGTTTGTTTTAAATCTAAAAATAAAAAGAAAATTAATCATATGCATATGGTCAGGCATATATGAAAAACCAAAAAAATATTTGTTAAAGCGATATGAAATGTATTCCTGAGGACATGATGTTAAAGGCTTTTTTTCAGAGGATAGCCAAGGACTCTGTCCTTAGGGAACCCTCATTTGGGAGAAGAGTGAAGGTCCTTGCCTTTGGGCCTCCCCAATTTGAAGAGGAAGACATGACTTCTTCCCTCAGGGAACCCCAATATGGGATAATATTTTCCTTTTTATTGAGCTGGATATTTTTCTGAAAGTTTGTGTGCTTGTAAGTCCTCATAAATGTTTCCTCCTCACGGAAAACTATATTTGTTCTACTGAATAATGTTCTGCCTATCCTATCATCCCATTAGCTACTTACTTAAAGTTCCTCAGAGGTACTGGGAAGGAACGTGAGACAATTGTGTCTGGAAATCCTTTCCAGGAGCAGAGCTGGCTATTGTTTGGTAGAGAATATGGATGTAGAATTCTTTTTATAAAATTGTAGTATTGCTAATAATTTTCTCCTATAGATATCAACCAAATGGGGAATGACTAAAAGTTGTAGTATATGATTGTAATAGAATATTATTGTGCTGTAAGAAATGATGAGCAGGATGATTTCAGAAAAACCTGGAAAGACTTACATGTGTTGATGCAAAGTGAGCAGAACCAGAAGAATCTTGTGTAGTAATAGCAATATGGTATGATGAACTAATGTGAACAACCTAGCTATTCTCAGCAATACACTGATCTAATATAATCCCAAAGATTTATGAAAAATACTATCTGCCTCCATAGAAAAATCCGAATAGAGTCTGAATGCAAACCAAAATGCACTATTATTTCTTCATTTTTTTTGTTCATGGCTTCTTACACAAAATGACTCATAGGAAAATGTTTTACATTTTTGCACACGTAGAATCTATATCGAATTGCCTATTGTCTCAGGGAGAAGAGAGGGGAAGAAAGATGGGAGGGGGGAGGTAATTTGGAACTTAAATTTTTTTAAATCAATGCTATGATTGTTTTTGTATATAATTGGAAAACATAAAATATTAAAATATTTTTAAAAATTCTTTTCTCTGATGAAGTTTTTTCCTATAATGGCATCTACAACTAGTATGTGCTTTAAAAATTCTCATATGAAGCACTGAACTTTATAATCCTTACTATATTGTAGCTGTTTTGTTCAAGATATAAGAGAATGGATGAGAGAATGAATGATTGAATGAATGAATGAAGGGTCTTCCAGGATTTTCCTTCTTATCCAGGATGTTTACTATAACCAGATATATGTTGGAAAAATAGGAGCTTGTTCCTGTCCATACCATATTTAAACACTTACTTGTTTATGGCATCTCAACAACTCCTTTCTACAACTTCTTTGTAGGAAGGAAACAAATCTTATCCCTCTTTGCAGTTTTTCCACTGAACCTAGCATAGTGCCTTGCAAAATAAATATTCATTGACTTGATGTTGCAGTTCACATTCTCAGACAATAGTTCTATAAAGGGTTTTCTTATCATATGCTGATTGCAGAAAAAGTCAAGAGGGGGGCCTGCCTGAAGGTCAAGGGCTACTCTAGTGGTTTCTGCTCCTTTGGGATGAAGAATCAAGTCTTAGTTCTGCTGCATGTGGATGTCATCTAATTTCAATGCAACTTCAAGAACGTGAAATAAATGAAAGGTAGCAGTTAACAGGGCATATCCCCAGAAACCAAAATGTAATTGAAGCAATTCTGGCCTCTTTTGGAAGAAGCGGTTCTTAATTGCAAGAAATATATAGATGGGCTTCCAAAGGGACTTTAGTGGCTAATAAAAACACAAATATTGAGTAAAATGAATGAAAGGAAACTACATTATCTTCCTTCTTTTTCATGTATAAGTAAACTACCCAGTTATCTGACATCTTTACAATTTCACTTAGAGGTCACCAATAACAACTCATTTCCTAATGCTGGATACTAAAGGAGATGTAGATTACACAGGGAGAGTATAATAAACAACATCAGTAATAAACCAGAGCATCAATTTTTCATTTTCAGCCCAATCTCTAAACTTTTAGGAGAAACCATGTGTGATACATTGTCGACGTCCATATACATCAATAAAATTGATTGGAACATGTTGAATCAAACCCACAATTAGAGTGAAATTGGCAACACTAATATGTGTTAATGATAGGTGGGCAGCCTAATGTTGAGAAATGGTAACGATTAGAATGCAGCTTTTAAAGCATTGCATTGGGTTTGTTAGTGAACTTAACCTTGCCCTGGTTTTAGCTCAAGTTTACCTATATTTGGCTGAACAAACATTTTTTTTCTGTATGGAAACTAACCATTGTTCTACAGCCTTAAACGATGGTGGCTAGTATTTTTGTTTTTGTTTTTTCAATCAAGGGAGACAATGAGTAATCGCTTCTTTGCTTTTTTTTTAAATTTTAAACTTTTGCCTTCTGTCTTTGAATTAATACTAAGTATCAGTTCCAAGGCAGAAAAGCTTTAAAGGCTAGGAAATTGGGATTAAATGACTTGCCTAGGGTCATCCAGCTAGGAAGTGTTTGAGACTAAATTTGAAACTAGGATCTCCCATTTCCAGACTTGACTCTATCCACTGGGCTACCTAGTTGTCCTAAGAATGAATGGTTGTTATAGGATGGTTAAGTGATACTATCTAAAGCACTCTATGCATTTGTGCTCTTGACAGCAGTACTGTGATAGCACCATTTTGATCACAACTTTCTATTGGGCTATTTAGCCTCAGTTTGTCTTTCATAGTAGGGTTCTTGGTAGAGGTTTGGAAATTTAGCTGAACTGAACTGAGAAAAGACATCATCCTTTTCCCCAAGTAGAGGCACAAATGAAAATTCTTGAAAATCATTCCTAATCATTCCTAAATAGTTTTTGTTGGCACCCTGTGATACTAGTTGTTGGCCTATATCCCAAAGAGAGTGAAGAAAGAGCAAAAGGATCCACAAGTAAAAAAAATTTTTTTTTGTCTTGTGTGTGGTGGCAATGAGCTGGAAACAAAGGAGGCATCTGTCCATCACTTACAGTGATTTCCAAAGTGGGCGCTACTGCCCCTGATGGGTGCTATAGTGATCCAGGGGAGCAGTGATGGCCACAGGTGCATTTATCTTTTCTATTAATTGCTATTAAAATTAAAAAATTAATTGCCAGGGGGCTAAGTAATATTTTTTCTGGAAAGGGGGTGGTAGGCCAAAAAAGTTTGGGAACCACTGAAGGCAATGGATGAACAAATCATGGTAATTCATTTAATGAAATAATATGATGCTATAAAAATGACAAAAGGGGTGGTGTCACAGAAACCATGGAAAACTTGTATGAGTTGATATAAAGTGAGGTGAGCAGAAACTGGAGAAAATTTATATAGTAACAAAAACATTATAAAATTAAATAATTTGGAAATGTTTAAGAACTCTAATGACCAAACATAATTCTAGAGAGCTGTCAATGAAAAATGCTATTCAGCTCCTGAAAGAGAGGGAATGAACATAAGATTCAAAATGAGACATGCATTTTTTTGACAAGACCAACATGGACATTTTTTTGCCTGACAATGCATATTTGTTAAAAGAATTTTGTTTTTCTTTTTGTTAAAAAAAGTTTTGCTTTTTCCTTTTCTTCCTCCATAGTGGAGGGGGAAGATGGAAAAGAGAAAAAATAAATGCTTGTTAATTTTTTAACAAGTTACTTGTCAATCAAAAGGTTCTCAGTTTAGTCATAGTATAAAAATATCTAGGATAAGCATTACTAAAAAGCATCATTTTTTGATAATTATTTTTAGTATTTGGTATGTTTGAGTTTTTGAATATATGGTTCTCCTTCTGAAAAGAAGGTGCTGACTAAACTAATATTTTATGTTTTTCGTTCATTACATTTTCAGTATTCTCATAAACTTCATTTCCCAATACATTCCTCTGCTACTCAAGAGTGCTGTTTCTGATAATAAAGAACAAAAGAGAAAGAGAAAAAAAACCTAGTTCGGCAAAATTCCCCAACATCTTAGGACAATCTGATAATATGTTTCACAGTCATAAATATCCACCTCTTCAAAGGAATGGAACTGTGTTTTCTCATTTATTTGTTGGGGTCAAACTAGGTTACTATAATTATATAAAGTTCACATTTTTTCTTTCCATTTATATTATTTGAATCTCTTCTGCATATTCTTTTCCTGATTCTGCTCATTTCACTTTTCATCAGTTTATATATCTTCCTATGCTTCTCTGAATTCCATATTCATCATTTCTTTTGGCATCATTCCATTAGGTTCATGTACCATAATTAATTCCATTCTATAGTCAATGATCATCTACTTTGTTTCTAGTTCTTTTTTTTTTAAATAAGTACTGTCATTAATATTTTGTAGGATATGAGACCTTTTCTTTCTGTATTTGACCTCCTTGAAGTATATGTCTAGTAGTGGGATGTCTGGGTCAAAGGACATGACCTAATATTTCAAAGTACTGAATGAGAAGTCAGAGGGTCAGAATTAAATCTCAGTGTTTCTATGTAATTAAAAAAAGAATGATTTTTATTTTTCATGTGATGAGTATTTTTAAATTAATCTGTCCCTCTTATAAACCCTCCCCTAGATTAAGTAAAATTTTTAAAAAAGGTAAACTCATCTAGATGTCACAGTGATAAGGTGTTGGGCATGGAATAAGGAAGATTCATTTTCCTGAGTTCAAATTCAGCCTCAGACACTTACTAGCTGTGTGACCCTGGGCAAGTCACTTAACTCTGTTTCCCTTAGCTTCTCCATCTGTAAAATGAGCTAGAGAAGAAAATGGCAAATCACTCCAGTGGCTTTGCCAAGACAACCTCAAATAAGGTTATGAAGAGTTGGACATGATTGAAAAACTGAAAAACATGAACTAAAACTCAAACAAAACTCAAAAAAGTGAAACTCAGAAAAATACAAATTTTTCAATATACAGGTTCATAGTCTAGCAAAGCAAATTTTCACATTAATCATATGCAAAAAATATCCATCTCTTTCTGAACTTTAAATATATTACTTTTCTGTCTGAAGGAAAATGGTTTGTTTCATCTTCATTCTTTTGGACTCCTAGCTTGTCATTATGTTACTTAGAGTTCCAATGCCTTTCAAAGTTTTTCTCTATAATATTATTATTGTATATACTTTATTCTAGGTCTATTCACCTTGCTCTGTATCTGTTCACAGGTTCTCAGTTTCCCTTGAAATTGTCCATCATTTCTTAACAGCAAAATAATATTTCATTGCCTTCATAGTGAACTGATGTCCATGTCCCACAGCCTCTCAAAAATTTGTCATTTTCCCATTTTCCCATCTTAGCCAATCTGATAGGTATGAGGCAGAAACCTAAGGTTACTTTAATTTTTATTTCTCTAAATGTTAGTGACTTAGAGTTTTTCTTTATTTTATGTTTGATAGTATGAATTTCTTCCTTTCAAAATTGTCTATTCATGTCCTTTGAATATTTATCTTTTGGGAAAATGGTTCTTATTTGTATAAATCTGAATCAGTTCTTTATATATCTTGAATATAAGAAAACAAGATCAGAAATTTTTGCTGCCAAGATTCTCCCTCCTCAAAGTACCTGTTTACCTTGTCAGCTTTGCCACACTAAGTTAATTGCTCTAAGACTAAAATTTATGTAATGAAAATTTTGCTTTATCTTGTATGATCCTGTTTATCCCTTGCTTAGTCATAGAGATCCATACATCTGAAAGGTAATTTCTTCCCTGTTCCTCTAATTTATTTATGATGAGACTTCTTATATTTATATCATGCATTTCTGGGGTGCTTATCTTAGTGTACAATGTGAGCTGTTGACCTAAACCTAATTTCTACTAGTCCAGTTTTTCCAGCAGTTTTTTTGTCAAATAGCGAAAACTTCCCCTTCCCCACCTTCCCCAGTGCCTCCAGTAACCGGAATCTTTGGGTTTATCAGAACACTATGCTACAGTGTTTATTTGCTTCTGGATATTGTGTGCCTAATCTGGTATACTGTTCGACACAGCTACTCCCTCTATGACCAACACCAAAATATTTTAATGACTTTTGCTTTAGTATTAGATTTGGAAACAATAGATTTCCTTCCAGTAGGGCCACTTGCTACCTATGTGACCCATTGGGTAAAGCACTTAACCTGCTGTGACCTCAGTCTCTTCATCTGTTAGGAAAGGGGTTAACTAGATGACCTCTAAAGCCTCTTCCAGTTCTAAATCTATGTCCTGCAGTTCACTTTCTTTTCTCTTTTGGGATTTCTACCTTCATGTTTATATTCCTTAGAGGCAGGGGAGTACTTTCATAAAAACTGATGATTCATTTCCATTTTCACTCTTCATTTTCCCAACCTTAGATTTGTTTCAGGGTTAGACTACCAGACTCACTATCCATGTCATTAACAAATCTCTTAATTTACATATAGCTGCATGGATTTACATATCTCAAGGTAAATCAAGAAATTCACTTAAGAACATTTAAAAAAAGTTCATACAATTTCACTTATCTGAAATGAGTGACAGATTTAAAAATGATTGGATGAACAGGATAGTAGCAAAGAGGAAAACATCATTTTATGAAGTTCAGAATATGTACTTAATTCATCTCTGCCTCTTGACTTCCCTACCTTCTTTAAAGATTTAGCTCAAATCTTGCCTTTAAAAAAAGTTAAATTAAATTATTTGTTTGTTACATTAAATTACCCAGTTTATTCCTTCAGTCCTTTTTTTCAATTTTTAATTTTTCTTCAATATATACACAGTATATATGTGTATGATATACATATATATATATGTACACACAATATATTTAAGTTATCTACCCTGGTTTTCCCAATAAGACTCCCCTCCCCCTCTAAAAGAGAAGGCATCATTTGACAAAAAGATATATGTATATATAAAACAATGTATTATTTCTATTTATCAGTTTTTTCTCTGAAGGTGGACATACACAAGTCATTCTTCAAACAATATTTCTATTGCTATATATAATGTTCTCTTGGCTCTGCTAATTTCACTCTTCATAATTTCATTAAGGTCTTCCCATGTTTTTCCAAAATTAACCTACTCATCATTTCTTACAATATGGCAGTATTCCACCACAATCATATGCTACAGTTTGTTTAGTCATTCCCCAATTGATGGGTATCCCTTCAGTTTCCAGTTCCTTGCCACCATAAAGAGAGCTGCTATAAATATTTTGGAAAATTTGTGTTCTTTTTCTTTTTCTCTGATCATCTTAGGAAACAAACCTAATAGTGGTATTGCTGGGTCAAAAGTTATACAGTTTTATAATTATTTGAGCACAATTTTATATTGTTTTTCAAAATGGTTGGATCACAACCATTCTAGAGGGAAATTTGGAATCATGTTTAAAGGGCTATAAAAGAATGCATAGCTTTTGATCCACTAATACCATTACTAGGTCTGTATCCCAAAGAGATTAAAAAAGTGGGAAAGGAACTATTTGTACAAAAATATTTATAGCTATACTTTTTGTGGTGGCAAAGAATTGGAAATTAAAGGGATGTACCTCAATTGGGGAATGGCTAAACAAATTGTGGTACAAGATGGTGATGGAATACTATTGTGCTATAAGAAATGATGAACAGGATAATTTCGGAAAGAACTGGAAAGACCTATGGAATCTGATACAGAGTGAAATAAGCAGAACCAGGAGAACATTATTCACAGTAACTGAAATATTGCAGAACAATCGAATGTGATAGACTTTGCTATTAATATCAATACAATAATCCAGGTCAAATTTGAAGAACTTGTAAAAAAGAGTGCTATTCACCTCCAGAGAAAGAACTGTTAGAGTAGAAATACAGATGAAAACATATGATTTATCACTTGTTTATTTGGATTTATGATTTGGGGTTTTGGTTTTATAAGATTATTCAATAAAAATAAATAATAGGGAAATATGTTTTGCATGATAACACATGTATAACCCAGAAAAAATTAAAAATTAAAAAAAAAGACTGAATCAGTTTACATTTTCACCAATAGTATATTGAATAAAGAAGAGGTAGAAAAACATTGTGACATATAAAATGAATAATTTTGAATATATTAAGTTAAAAAGTTTTTATGCAAATAAAACTATTGTAACAAAGATTAGAAGGAAAGCAGTGAGTTGTGAAGATATCTTATCGACAGTTTCTCACACAAAGGTCTCATCTAAAATATATAGAGAACTTGTCAAATACATAAGAATATGAGCCATTTCCCAAATGGTCAAAAGATATGAACAGACAGTTTTTGGATGAAGAAATCATGTGAAAAAATTCTCTAAATCATTGTTGATTAGAAAAATGCAAATTAAGACAACCTAGCAATAGAAACTATATGAACATAATTATAAAACACTTTATGCAAAAAAGGGTTCAATAACTGGAAAAAATATTAGTTGTTCATGGGTAAGCAGAACCAATACAATTAAAATGATAGTCCTTCTTTAACTAATCTGCTTATTCAATACCATCTAGGTTAAAATATCCACCTCTCCCCAATTTTTTTTTAACTAGAAAAAAATAATTGTTGTCTTCAGTGTTTGTTTTTGCCGTCATTTCCATTTGGACCATTCTATTCATTAGGAAGTTGTTTTCTTGAATGCATTTTTGTACCTCCATTTCCTTTTGGTCCATTTGAGTTTTTAGGGAGTTGATTTCTTCAGTGGATTTCCCCCCAACTCTTGCCTTTTTCTGACTTAAAAAAACAAAAACAAAAACAAGTTCTTTCAGAGGGTCTTCTGGGCCCAGACTTCTTTTCATACTTTCCTTTGAGGCTTCACATGTTTATCTTTTGGCATTATTGTCTTCTGAGTTTGAATTTTGGTCTTCCTAGTTATTAGAGTAACTTTCCAAAGTCAGGTAGTGTTTTTTTTCCCCTTCTTTTCTTTTGCTCATTTTTTAGTTATTTTTTCCCTGTTGCTTTATTTATTTCTTGAAGTTCTTTTTTTCTTGGGGTAGAAGAAGTACTGCTCTAAACTTGTAGAATACTCTTTCCTGGTCCTTGGGGTAGGCCTGGCTAGCTTTGTTTTCCACAGAGTGTTTGTTGAAGGGGTGACTCTACTGGCTTACTCTGGGTTGGATTTTAGGTGTTCTGTCCAGCTAGATATCCCTGGGCTCATTCCCTGCTGAGCTGCTTCCTTGTCCCTGCCAAGTGGCTTGGATTGGGCAGGTCCCCTACTTTGGACTATGCTAACTCAGGCACTCTGCTGCCACATGGGAGTACATAAGGTCCTGGGGTTTGCTACCCATACAGAATGCCTTAGGCTGGGGCACTGCCCTACTCTGCTGCTTTGCTGCCTCAGACTCTCTACTGCCACATGACAGTGTGTGTATTTTCTGCCATTTCTGCCTTTCCTACCCCTTGGGAGTAGCTTGGGATGGACTTGTTCCTCCTAGATAGTTTTGTTGCCTCTGGTGGAGTCACAGCATGTTGGGCGGGTCCAAGTTTTACTAATTCCTACAAATGCTATGCCACCTGGGATATTCTCTTTTCTTATCCTACTGAGACATATTCCTCTTGCTTTTTCTTTATTTTGAGATTTATTTTTTCTTTTGTGTGTATGTGTGTGTGGGATTGAGGGAATAGAGCATCCTAATGCCACTATGTTAGCTCCCAATATTTACCTCTGGGATGTGCTCTTTCAATTTCATCTTTGGTTTTTCCTTTCCTTTTCTTTTTTTTTTTCAACTGCACCTTTGGAATGCATAGAATCCTTCACTATTTCTAGATTCAGTAAAATTGTTTTGAAATAATCATCTATATAACTCATGGCCTGGATGTACTTCATGTGCTAGACCATACCAGAGACATCTAAATCTAATAGCAAAAACATTTAATTAAGAGATGAGAGCAGGTCTTAGATAGACCTCGGTTCAAATTCTGTCTTGGCTCTTTATGTTTTTTTGGACAAGTCACTTGCATTTTCATTGCTTCAGACATCTAGGATTATACATTTTGGACAAATTTCCAATCTGCTTTGGACCTCTTTTCACAAATGAAAATCACAGTTCCAGGAAACACCAAATAAAATAACATCAATATCAAGAAAATAAATCAAGAAAGAAAACATTCGCTGAACCCATATAAAAATAGGATTAAATCTCCTATGCCTCCAGGAGTGAGTCATAATTGAATCTCTTTGAATCTCCCCTACTCCCCAGCAGAGTAGGATTGCATAGTCACTTTTCATTTTACAATTTTCTCCCAGATTAAACTTCCACTCAAATTAGCTTTAATAGCTCATATTTATATAGGATGTTAGTGTTTTCAAAGCACTTCCCTCAGGACAATCATGTGTGGTAAAGTATTTGTATTTTACTGCTCCTATTTATAGGTGGAGAAACTGAGGTCCTGGGGAGTTAAGTGACTTTTCCTTGGTCATAAAACTGGTATTATCTGATTTGAACCCTGATGTCCCTCATTCCAGGTTCAACATGCTTTCCATGATGTCATGTTACCTCTTCCTGAATACATATAAAGTGGTGATAGGGAGCTATTGCTAGGAAATAATTTGGGGGATTCAGGATGGCCAAAGATAAGACAAATTCAGATTTTTTTTGCTCTTGATTATCAACTGTATGTAGGTTATTAAGATCAGCTAGGAGGCATAGTGTAGAGTGGGTCTGACTTGGAGTCAGGAAGATCTAGATTTAAATCTGGTCTCAAAAACTTACTAGCTATGTGACCCTGGACAAGTCCCTTGACCATGGTTGCCTCAGTTTCCTCATCTGTAAAATGAGCTGGAATATCTTTGAAAAATAAAAGCCCAAATGGGGTCACATAGAGTTAGACATGACTTAAATGACTGAACAACAACATAGTAAGAGTTCTTAACATCCTTATTTAGAATGAGAAAGGACATCAGAAATCATCAAGATTGATCCTCTCATTTTAAAGATGAGGAACCTGAAGCCCAATGATTTCCTATAATCTCACAGCTTATTATAAGCATTTGAGGCAGGATTTAAACCCATGCTATATCAAGTTGCCAAATATTTATTAAGAACTACTTTGTTTCAGGTGCTATACTAAATGACAGGATTTCAAATAAAAGCACTAAGACAGGTCTTGTCCTCATGGAGCTTATATTCTAATGGGAGAGGACAATGCCAGAAGGAATCTTAAAGGGTAGAAAGGAGCTCATAGTAGAGAGAGTTTAAAGTATCAGGAATGGATCCTGGAGAGGAATAAAGACATGGCTGGCCTGGAGGTTTTCTTAAAATGGAGGTTACATGAGGAGTCAGTTATTGAGAGGAAGTGGTCACCTAGGTGGAGCAGAGAAGTATTGGGGTGGGGTGAACATTCAGGGGGAGGAGGCTTCTGTGGCATGGTAGAGAAAGTCCATATCCAGCCAAGAGCCTGAAAAAGAATAGCTGGAAGCTAAGTGTTTCAGTGGATATCATGAGGGAGTCAGAATAAGAAGTCCTGAGTTGGAATTATGCCTCAGAAACTTACCAGTTTTGTGACCCTGGACAACTCACTTAATCTTTCAGCTTCAGTTTCCCCAACTGTAAAATGGGGAAAATGAGAGCACCTACCTCACAGGGTTGTTGTGACAATCAAATGAGTTCACCTATGTAAAGAGCTTTGCCAACTTTAAAATCTCTTACATACTACATATCATTATCTGCTAGGCACTGGGATAAGTGTTGAGGACACAGATGCAAGCAAAAAGAAAAACAGTCCCTGCCCTAAAGTAGCTTACATCCTGATGGGGAAAGATGATACCTAAAACAGAGCTGAAAGGGAGTGGGGCATGGCAGGAGAAGGTAACCATGTAGTGGCACCATGGCAAAGTCTGGAAAATTACAAATGGTTGGTTCCTCAAAATGGAGGTCCCAGGAGGAATTCACCAATGGAAGCCTTGAGGACAGAAGAAGAAAGCAGCTCCAGCATGGTGGCAAAGTCTGGAGAATGAAAAATGATGGGTCTGGTTGTTGTTGCTGTTGTTGAGTTGTTTCAGTCATTTTGGACTCTTTGTGACCCCATTCTGGGTCTTCTTGGCAAAGATGGCTATCTGCCATTTCCTTCTCCAGTTCGTTTTTTTTTTTTGTTATTTGTCTTTCATTTTCAACCAAGATCAATGATATCATGAGAGTGATGTCTTGACTTGCTCATGAATTGGATATAAGTCAAGCAGGCATACGAATTCATCAGCTTCATTCTCTCTTCCAAGGCTTTTGAAGTCCAGGGGCAGGTCAAAAATTAGATTGACTGGTAATGGCCTTGGATGGAGTGGCATCTTGGATGACTTTGGCATCTTTGATGTCTGCCCAAGCACTAAGCACTCCCCATCTCCTTTCTTAATGACCTTCATGATTGTTAGTGTATAGTTGGAAAATCTTGAACACATGGAACTGCATTGTCCAGAATTCCTTTCAGTATTACCCACAATTCCTTTTGCCTTTCATATACATGCATGGTTATAGTCTGTATATAGCAGTGATTCCCTAAGTGGGCACTACCACCCCCTGTTGGGTGCTGCAGCAATACAGGGAGGCAGTGATGGCCACAGGTGCATTTATCTTTCCCATTAATTGCTATTAAAATTTAAAAAATTAATTTCCAGGGGGCTAAGTAATATTTTTTTCTGGAAAGGGGGTGGTAGGACAAAAAAGTTTGGGAACCATTGGTATATAGTATGAGTTTACTGTGCCACGCCTTCTTTCTTCCACGTGAATTGAGTGGTGACTGGTCTTTGTTGCCCTAGCTCTCTCTTCTGTGTGAAGTGAATGGGGAATTTTTTCTGCGTTCTCTAGCTCTCTAGATAAATATTAATAAATCACTATAAATATTATCCTTTGGAGATATTGAATATTAATTTAAAAGTCCATATTAGCATGAATTATTTTTATCTACCCATTCCACTAAAGGAAATCTTCCCAGCTCATTTTACAGAGTAAGAAACTGAGACAAATAGGTTTAAATGACTTGCCCAGGGCCACCCAGTAGGTCAAGAAGATAAGTCTTCCTGACTCCAGGTCCAGTACACTGTCCATTGGGACACCTGGCTGCGCATCTGATTTGAGGCTTTCTTCAAAATGGAGGTTCCACATTGTACATAGTAATAGCAATATTATGGAATGATCAACTGTGATAGACTTGGCTACTCTCAGCAATACAATGATCCAGGACAATTCTGAGGGACTTAGGACAAAGAACCTCATCCACCTCCAGAGAAAGAACTGGTGGAGTAAGAATGCAGATCAAAATACATGATTTTTCACTTTAATTTAACTGAGTTTTTGTTTTGAGCTTTTGGCGTTATATGATTAGTCTCTTACAAAAATGACCCAATATAGAAATATGTTTTGCATGATAATACATATATAACCCAGATCAAATTGCTTGCCAGCTCTGGGAAGGGGGAGGAAGATAATTTGGATTACAAAATTTTGGAAAACTTATATGGATATTTGTTATTACATGTAACTGGTAAAACAAAATATCTTTTAAATCAAAATGGAGTTTCCAGGATGAAGTCACCAACGGAAACCTCAAGGGCAGAGAAAGAAGGGAGATGAAATATGGGGGCAAAACCGCACATCTTCCAGATTCCAAATCTGACTTTCTACTCTCTGGTGTAGTCAAAAGCCAGAGGGGGAAAAATGGGCAAACAAACAAATTAGACTGTTTTGTTGTTGTTGTTGTTGTTGTTGTTGTTGTTGTTGTTGTTGTTGGTTCTTTACTCCCACCACCTTCTCTCAGCCTTGAATTTCAGTGTCTCTTCACCTGGACACAGTACCTTTTAAATGTTACAGCATGCCTATTAATGTATTCAGACCTAAGCCTGAATTCTCAGTTTATGATCTTCCCATTACCTTTAACTTTAGTTGGATATGGAAGTGTGTCCAAGTTTGAGTGCTCTGGATCCATTCGTATAAACCTAAAAGGTTGCGCTTGACTTTACTTTTAAGCACCCATTTTATTTGTGTCAATTTAACTTTGTCATTAGCCTATTTACCTTTCCTCATTCTTTTTAAGCTTTTATCCCAGAACTCTGTCCAAGAGCTCAGACTCACTCTTCCCTGACATAGCTCTTTCAGGGTTGAGTCTAGTGATAAAAGGCCCTTTAAAATACTCTGGCAGGAGGATCTAATAAACAGGTTGAGACAAAGGATGAAGCAGTTCTAGCAGAAAGGAAATGTGCAGGAAATAAGAGGGCCCTGCCTGGGATCACACAGCATGAAAGGCTTTAAGCTTGCAGTGAGTCATGTCAATGAGAAGGAAAGCAGAAAATGGATTGCTCCGGAGCCTCCTGAGTACTTCACTGGTTGCATTAGAATAAAGAGTAATGGAATGCTCATGGAAAGAAGAGCAGGCTCTGAACATTCATTTGAAAACCACATGATAATCCAGGGGATGCTTTAGAGGACTTGAGTTCTCCAAATGCTTTGGATCACCAGCCATTTTCTATCAGCTTTACTCCCAACTTCCTTTATTTTTCAGGAAATCAGCTGTTTTTCCATTTCTTCCTCTTCCTTGTCATGATGAACAACAAACATTTATTAAGTGCCTGCTATGTGTCAAGGCACCATGGGCACACCTACTATGTGGCAGAGAAGTGGATAGAGTACTGGGCTTGGAATCAAGAACTCATCTTCATGAGTTCAAATCTGATCTCAGACATTTACTAGCTGTGTGACCCTGGGCAAGTCACTTGAATCTGTTTGCCTCAGTTTCCTCATCTGTAAAATGAGCTGGAGAAGGGAATGGCAAGATACTCCAGTGGCTTTGCCAAGAAAACCCCAAATGAAATCACGAAGAATGGGACACAACTGAAACAATGGAACATGTGTCAGGCATTGTGCCCAAAACACTGAGGAAACAGAAATGCCCTCAAGGATGTCCCAGTCTAAGGGCAGAGACGACATAAAAACAATCATGCTCGTATAAGATGTGTGCAAAGTAGATTAAAGTAACGTCAGGGAGAAGGCACTTGCAGAGGGAAGGATTCTTGGAGAAGGTGGGATTTGAGTAGAGTCTTGGAGGAAGCAAGGAGACAGAGATAAGGAGGAAGAACATTCCAGTCAGTGGTGGGAGATGGAATATTGTATTGAAGGTACACTAAGAAGATGAACTGAAGTCAGTCACAATGAATTCATCTGGAAATAATGATGGATTATTGTAATGGAGACTACGACGTTATTGATCAAACACCATTACTCTACTGAAGTCACAGAAGGGAAGGGGGACCATAGCTGCATTTGAAGGACAAATTAGACTGTACATGATGATTTTGTTGTTTAGTTGTTTTCAGTCATGCCTGACTCTTTGTGACCCCATTTGATGTTTTCTTTGGAGAGACAGTAGAGTGGTTTGCCATTCCCTTCTCCAGCTCATTTTACAGATGAGAAAACTGAGGCAGAGTTAAATGGCTTGCCTGGGGCTGCATTGCTAGTAAGGGTCTGAAGTTGGATTTGAACGGTGATGAGCCTTTCTGACTCTAAGTCAGCACTCTATCCACTGGGCCACCTAGTTGCCTGATAATATCAAAAATAATAGCAATAACAATAACAATAATGACAGCAAGTGGTAAGAACAACAATAGTATACAATTATGATTTTGAAAATTAGATAAAATCTCAATAAAATCTATGAATGAGATAAAATCTTATTAATCAAATCTATGAATTCACAATTCTTGATAACTTACACAAGGAGTGGGTTGAGGTTTACCCTTGTTCTATTTAGGAGGAAAAGACTGAAAACATAAATAATGTAGATGAGTGCATATTCAGCACTGCTTATATTTCCAGTTCAATATAAGCTCCCTAAGGAACAGGGACTAGTTCATTTTTGGTTCTGTATCCTCAGCACCTAACAAATAGCTGTGCCATGGATGGTGTTTCATAGATGCTTGCCGATTGATTGACCGATTGATTAAGAGGATAAAATCTTTTCAAGCACTTCAGAGACATCCATTAATGTGCAGAACATGGACAAACCAGTTATTAGTCATTCTTATCTACACATTAAAACAGGTCCCTATTTGAAAATACTTTGTTAAGCTCCCTGTTATTTTATACTTGATTAATTTCTAAGTCATTTTGGAGATATTCCAAAGCCAAGAAGCTGTTTTTCTTTTACAAATATTCTACAATCAAGACTGACTTGTTTCATCTGTTAGTCTGTATTCGTCATGTGTTATTTTGTGTTAAAATTTCTTCAGAACAGTTTGCGAATACAGTATTTTCACAGATTTGGGGCACTTGCCCTTTCCTTTTCAATAGAATCAAGTTCTTTGATGCAGAATGTATGCCAGAGAAAGTGAGAGCTAATATTGAGGAGACTGCAGGGAAAAAAAAGAGGAAAATACATCAGGCCATGAAGAAACCCAGGTTGAGGTGCTGAAATAAAATTGCTAGAGAGTTGGTGAGAAACAATATTCTACAGAGTATGTTGGTAACTTAAGAATGTACCACTGAGAAGGAAATGAAGCATGAGATGAGAATGAGAAGAACAGTGCCCTCTTACAATGACTTGGGTTTGATGTGAATTTTAAGGGGAAAGTATTTACTTAAATACCTGGCAGGTTCCCGTGGTATCATGTTGCAAGTTAGACTTAGGCTCAGAGTAATGGAGAGCAGCCAAGGGTGCTGGGCTGGACTGATACGAGGGACTGCATAGGTTGCATGAGCCAGTGCCACTGAGAAATTCTCAGTAGAAGGGTGGCATGCATTGATTCACAGGCTCACTGATTTTGAGCTGGAGAGGGGTCCGTGACCATCTAGTTCAATTTCATGCTAACCTCATTCTATTTACAAGGAAACGGAGATCCAGAAAAGTTAAGAGACTTGCTCAAAGTTATGCTGGTAGCAAAAGACAGACAGGATTTGAACCTATATCCTTTGATTCTATTTCTATAGCACTTTTCCACTGTAGATTATTGACCGAGATCTATTTTTTTTCGTGGTCAGAGAGAGTATATATTAGTGAGAACCTCATTTTTCCATATTGCTGAGCCCTAGTAACAATGATGTTGAAAAAGTATTGAGGCATCTGATGGCTTAGTGAATAGAGAACCAGGCTTAGAAAAAGAAGGTCCTGAGTTAAAATTTGACCTCAGAAACTTCCTAGTTGTGTGACCCTGGACAAGTTGTTTAATCCTAATTTTCTAGCCTTTACAGCTCTTCTGCCTTGGAACCATTGCTTAGTATTGATTCTAAGTCAAAAGGTAAGGGTTTTTTTTTAAAAGAAAGAAAAAGTATTGACAAAGGGTTGAAGGCTGTTCTCTTTCACCTCATAGAATGGGACATAGATGGGACACAGAGAATGTCATATAGCTTTGGAAATGAAGTTCTTATACAGCCATGGCTTCATGCACCCACCCTACTTCTAGGGTGGCTTCCCGATTTGCATCCCAATATGGTAAGTATTAAATCAATACTGCATTGGAGCATTGCTTTGTGGTTGAGAGAAGTGAGGGGGGAATGCAGATTTGAAACTTTGCTTTGGTTACTAAACTGTACATGCCCCTGCTAGGCATATGCCCAAAGATATAAAAGAATGAGGAAAAAACCCACATTACAAAAATATTTATAGTGCCTCTTTTCATAGGATCAAAAATTGGAAATGAAGGGGGTGCCCAACGTTTGAGGAGTGGACAAATAAATGATGGTATATGAAATGGCATATTATTGCACAGAAGGAAATGATGAAATAGTTACCAAGAAAATAGGAAAGTTCCTTATGAACTCATTCAGAGTAAAATGAGCATTTTTAGGACAAAAATTTGCAAGGAACAACTACATTATAAAGAAAAACAATTTTGAAAGACTTTCAAGCATGGATCAATGCAATATAAATCATGATTCCATAGGATCTTAGATAAAGCACATCTTCCACCTCTTGACAGTAGTGATGAATTTAAGGTGTAGACACTTTAAAAAATCTAGTCAATGATGGAATCTGCTTCCCTTGACTATACAAAAGCATTTCTAATTTTTGTATCCCCCCTTTATATTAGCAATTTTTCTTGCATAATTTCAAATAATTTTCTAGGAAAGTTAAATCAATTTATAGTTTCATCAGTAGCATACATCTGTCTAAATCCTTCCAGCAATAGTTCTGTGTTCTCCTCCCCCCCCCTGATATTTACTATCTTTGAAGGTTATAAGATCATATCCCAGGGTTATTTTAAATCACATTTCTCAAATTATTGGTGATTTTGAATGTTTTTAAATGTGGTTAATTGTGATAGTTGGCATTTTTTCATTTGGATAACTATTCTTATCCTTGACCAATAAAGAGACTTTCCCTCCATCTGATGCCTATCTTTTGTGGGTTACAGTTGTCACAATAAGAATGCTTTAAGATTTATAAAATGCTTTCCTCACAATAACACTGTGGAAAGGTAGAACAAGTATTATTAGAGTGCCCATTTTATAGATGAAAAAACCTTAAACTTTCATCAGAGCTCTGTGCTTACAGTTAGGAGAATCTAGTTTCAATTTCCACTTCAGACACTTCCTAGCTGCATGACTGAGTAATTTAGATAAACTCTGTATGCTTCAGAATCCTCATCTGTAAAATAAGGGGGGCTGACTTGTTATTTAATCCCCTGTGTACCTCGGGTTCCCCATCTCCTTACAATGGATTTGGACTGGATGACCTCCAAGGTCTCTACCTTCTTTAATATGTAATTCTAAGTTTTGAATATGATTGGATCAATTATCAATGCTAGATACTATTAAATGCTAGCTATTATTATAGGATCAGGAAGGAAAGTATTAACAACAGGGGCAGAGGAGATTGTGTCCTTTTTGCCAGAGGTTCTTTAACCTTTTTTTTTTTTTTTTAATGTTGTGGATTCCTTTGGCAATCTAGTGAAGTTTAAGGACTCTTCACAATAATATCTTAAAATCAACTACATAGGATTACTAAGGAAGCCAATTACAACAAAATATAATTGTCAAAATATATTAAAAACATCAATTAAATGGGTCCCAGGTTAACAACTCCTGTTCTAGGGATTCAGGATCAGAGCCAACTCCTTTTCTCAGCTGACAGCAGCCACTACTGTAGGTTAACGAGAAGAAGCATAGGCTGCAAGGGAAACTCCAGCCTCTCATTTGGCATGAATCATGGAGCTAACTGTTTATAAGAGATGTAATTACCAAAGGGTTGAGAGACTTGGTTGTCTCATGAGACATACACACCCAGATACACACAGGAGAAAAATAGAGACAGAGGAACAGATAGAGACACAGAGATAAACAGGCAAAAACAGATACAGAGAAACAGGGAGACACAAATACAATGTATGTAAGAGACAGAGACAGAGAAAGAAACAGAGAAAGAAAATTAGACAGACTCGGAAACAAAAAAATAGAGAGAAAAAGAGGGAGAGGGAGGGAAGGGGAAGACAGACAGAGAGAGAGAGAAAAAGAGAGAGAGAGAAAGATTCTGAGCTAGAAATGTATCCCTTCAGAGGAAATGGGATGTGCTGTATCAAGTCAGCTACATTTTTTCCCGGAATAAAGCTCCAAGAGAATTATCCACTATGGAAAGAGAGTGGGGTTATTTCCCCCTCCTCCTCTTCCTTCGAATATGATACCCTAGAGAAATTGTTCAAGAACAATTTATCCTTAACCCTTTTCCCCAGAATGCTGCCAACTGCCAAGGTCAGTTTCAGCTTAGTTTATCGGTTCGAGAAATGCCATTTGTGCAAGTCGGAGCTGTTAGAAGCAGTTTCAAGTGTTGCGCTCACCTTGTGCCTTCATAAATTTGGTCGGTTCTATAAAATCAGAGCAGGAATTCAGCTGTTAGAAGCAGACTCCCCACTTTCATTTAGTCTGCTCGCCCATTAGGACTGGGACTGCACAGCAGGTAACACATTTACAGTATCTCCAGCCCTGGTTTCCTTCCATTCATGTTTCATTAAGTTCTCCTGGACTAAAGTCCAGTATCTTTTTACTATACAGTTTGTTGTTTGCCACTACTGTAAGAAGTACAAAATTGACCCAAACTTGGAATATGTTTCTAAGGCTGAGCTACTCAGTGCTATATTGCCCACAGCTTCTAGGCTGTAATCCAGAAGTTTGCTTTATAGCCTTCATAGTCATATGAAAAGAGCTCCCAGAAAACCAAATCATGCATGTAAAATAACTTTGGTGGGCCTTTTTTTGTTTGCTTTTAAAATGCGGTAGATGCCAATGGGTGGTAGATCACTGAGGGTGGAGGTCCAAGCAGAATTCTAAAGGATTGACAGGGTCCCATGTAGGAGTCACACAGGTCAACCATGACACATGATCAGGTGAAAATTCAGCCCCAGAAATTTGGAGAAGACACTGGCTCCGGAAACCATACTTGAGGAAAATTAAAGTTTTTAAATGGCTTAAACATATGTTTTTAATACTTGTTAAATGTCTTTTCTTTCTGCAGAGAAAAAAAGGCAGCCATGTTCCAAAAAGGGGGTGGGGGAAGGATAAATATTTGGTAAAATAATCTTTTCTGCCAATGCCCTTGGGTAAAAGCAAATGAAAATTGTATTTACTACCAGGCTGGGCTCTGTTGTACACCTGCATTTTGTTTTTCTTTCTTTCTTCTTTTCTGTGTATATAACAGTTTGATTCTCATGATTTCTTAATTAAATATTTAGAAGCATATAACGGGGTAGGCTGGATTGTTATGCTATGGTTTATTGCCGTTTCTGTAAGAACACTCACTTAGCACTGCCTGCGTATTTATCTTTGTGGTGGTGTTGTAAACCACATGGAGGGAGGGCTGAATTCCACTTGGTGAGCTGTATTCGGATGGCACATAGACTTTCAAGCTTAGCTGATTCAGGCCGACAACCTGGGCAGTCTTATTGCACCCCTGCGGGTAGCAGTGGCATGGAGACTGCTTCCAGCTCAATTCTTCTTTCAGCCTAGTTTTGTTTTGTTTATTCAGTTTGGAGTAAAAAAAGTGCTTTATGGTTCCATCCAGAGACTCTGACTTGTGTGTATGCCTCAGGTGGCGATGAAGGAGGTGATGAAGAAAAGCCCAAAGGGGTTCTCTTCTCTTCTTTAATCAATTGGTAAGAATTTATTAAGCACCTAACCTATTCTGTGCCAGGCATTGTACTCAGTGATGAGGCTACGAAGAGATGTAAAAGATGATTCCTTCCCTCAAGGGGCTGACAATCTAATGGAGGAGACAATATGCAAACCTATACACAAACACAAAATAAACAGAAAAATAGGCGAATCAACAGAGGGAAGGCACTTGGATTAAGGAGGGTTGAGAGAAACTTCCTTTGAGAAGGGGGAGTTTTAGTTGGGATTTAAAGGAAGCCAGGGAAGCGTGGAGATGGAGAGGAAGACTGAGAGAATTCTAGACATGGGGGACAGTTAGAGAGGATGTCAGGAGTAGAAAGGCAGAGTGCCTTGTTTATGGAACAGCCAGTGTCACTGGGGGTGCTAAAAGTATGTGGCAGGTAGGAAGGTGTTAGAAGATTGGAAAGGCGTGTTTGGGGGGAGACGAGAGAGTTACAAAAGGTTTTGAACTCCAAACAGGATTTTTTTTTATCCTGGAGATAATGAGCAGCCATTTAAGTTTATTGAGTAGGAAGGTGAGGTAGTTGGACCTGAGACAGATTGGAGTGTGGAGAGACTCAAGGCAAGCAGATCCACCAATAGTTCAGGCATGAGGTAATGAGCACCTACACTGGAAAGGTGCCAAGGTTAAAGGAGAGAGGGGGCACATTTAAGAGATATTGCAAAGTAGCTACATGTTGTAGTGGAGAGAGTGACAGACCTGGAGTCAGAAAGACTCATCTTCCTAAGTTCAAAATTGACTTCAGACACTTAATAGCTGTGTGACCCTGGACAAGTCACTTAATTTTGTTTACCTCAGTTTCATCTGTAAAATGACCTGGAGAAAGAAATGGCAAACCACTCTGGTTGCTTTGCCAAGAAAACCCAAAATTGTGTCATGAAGAGTCAGACATGACTGAAAAATGACTGAACAACAAGAGATACTGCAAAGACTTCTCTGTAGCTTTGACATTATTGATCACCTTCTCCTTCATATTCTCTTCTTAAGTTTCCATGAAACTACTCTCTTAGGGCTCTTATTTATCTGACCACTCACTCCTTTTCAATCTCCTTTGCTTCATCTTCATCCACCCTGTGTCCTCTAACCATGGGTGTCCCCCAAGGCTCTAATCTACACCTCCTTTCCTTCTTGTATGCAATTTCACTTGAATATAATTTTACTTCTCATCACCATGATCCATGAGCACATCGCTCAACCGTCATCTCTGCCCAGATGAAGCCCATGTTTTATTCAGCTCGCCTCTCTTTTGGCCCTAAGTTTTGCTTCTTTCATTGCCTTTTGAACATCTTGAACTGTTTGTTCTTCAGATATCTTAAATTGAATGAGCCCCAAACTGAACTCATTATCTTACCTTTTCCAAACTTTCCTATTCCTCTCAAGGGCACCACCATTTTCCTAGCTACTCAGGTTTGCAACCCATTTGTTACCTTCAACTCTTCATTCTTGCCACCACCCTCCCACGTTCAATCTGTTGCCAAGTCCTGCTACAACTTCACAACAGCTCTTGTAGATAGATGCATGATCTTCTCCTCTGACACTGCCATCATCCTGGTGAAGGTCATCCTAGGCTGTTGTAATAGTCTTCTGGTTGATGTCTCTGCTTCAAGTCTCTTTACAAGCTAGTCTATCTTCCATTCAGATGTCAAAGGGAAGAGCAGGTCTGACCATGTCATCTTCCTGTTCATTAAACCCTGGTGGTTCTCTATCACCTTCAGCGTCAAATATGAAATCTCTGTTTGGTTTTTATTTTTTATTTTTAAAATTTTAAGTAATTAATTTGTTTGTTGCATTAAAATTTCCAGATAATTCCTCCCCACACTAGAGAAGGCATTTTTTGATACAAATATATACAATTTTATCTTATTTATTTCTGTTTATCATTTCTTTCTCTGGAGGTGGACATATACAAGTCATTCTTCAAACAATATTCCTATTTCTGTATATAATGTTTTCTTGGTTCTGCTTGTTTCACTCTTTGTAATTTCATGTAGGTCTTTCCATGTTTTTTCAAAATTAACTTGCTCCTCATTTCTTATAGTGCAGTAGTATTCTATCACTATCATGTGCCACAACTTGTTTTTCAAGTTCTTAATATTCTGGCCTCCTTCTATCTTTCTAGTTTTCTTATACTTTACACCCTGACCTTCCCACAGACTCTTTGATCCAGAGATATTGAATTCTTTTCTCTTCTTACACAAGGCATTGTATTTCCCAATCCTGACCATTTTCTTTAGCTGTTCCCCAAACCTGGAACTCTCATCCCAGGTAAAATCTCACCTTCTATAAGAAGTTTTTCCCAATTCTTTTTTTCATGGCTTTCTTCTATTGATCATCTCCCAATTATTCTGTATCTATCTTGTTTGTACATAGTTTGTTGGCAATTTGTCTTCTTCCTTAGATTGTAAACTCCTTGGAAGCAAGGGACTATTTTTTGCATTTCTTGAGATACTTAACACAGTGTCTGACCCATAGTAAGCACTTAGTATATGTGAGTTGACTGCCCAATTAAAACCCTTCTAACTTTAGGTTCTTAATCCTACTTAGAGTGGAGGGATCTTGAGGAGAGGGGATAAGTGCCTACTAGTATGTTCTAGGCATTGTGCAAAGTACTTTACAAATATTGCATTTGGTCCTCAAACAATCTTGTATAATTATCCTCCTTTTACATTTTAGGAAACTGAGGCAGACAGCATTAAATGGGTTGACCAAGGTCACAGAGCTAGTAAGAGTCTGAGGTTAGATTTAAACTTAGTTCTTTCTGACTCCAAACCTAGTGCTCTCTCCATTGTACTATCTAGCTGACTCTATATACTTTTGCTTATCTTTCTTGGAACCAGGACTCCATGTCATTTCTCAGTCATTTTTCAAATCATATTGTACATACTTCCCTCTTCCTTTCTAATTTCCCTTTATGTATTGTCATTCTCTTTTTTTAATGTGAGTTCCTTATGGGAAGTTACTTTCTTGCTTTCTTTGATTTTATCCTCAGTGCTAAGCACAGAGTGTATAGCAAAAGTAAGAGCTTAATCAATGTTCATTCATTATTTTGAGGCTCTGCATTCTTATAGAAATATATATCTGAGAGTTGATCCTAAAGAAGCAATCTCATCCAGTCCCCTGTCTTCAGCCTAGTAATATTTGATTTTGAGATTTGATTGTCTTCGGAGAGATTTTTAAGATATGAAGGGGTTAAATGCCCTAGTGAGGTCACACAGACAGTAACTTTTGGGGGCAAGGAAATAGGAAGGACCCAAATCTCCATCTTCCTAGTGCAGAAGTTCTTAACCTAGTAGTCAAAGGACAGATGTCAGTTTACAGATTTCCTTTGTAATCCTAAATATTTTATTTTATGCATTTAGAAACATTATTCTGAGTAGGGGTCCATAGGCTTCACCAAAGGGGTTCATGACACAAGAATGGCAAAGAACTCCTGCCCTAGTGAATGTGTGGTGGTGGTGGTGGGTGTGCGTGTGCGTGTGCGTGTGCGTGTGTGTGTGTGTGTGTGTGTGTGTGTGTGAGACAGACAGACAGACAGAGCCAGACAGAGCCAGAGAGAGACAGAGAGAGGGAGGTGTTGTGAGTAATTTATTTAGCAATTAATGTAGTAATAGTGTTGGACCTAGCAGGAAGGGCTAGAGGATTCCAAGATGGAATGAAGGAGCAGGAAGTAGGGCTTGTGCTCTGGGAGAGACTCCATTAGTGGTTGTCACAAACTCTTGCTAGCCCTGGGAGATCTCAGAGTTAAGGACGTCCTGCATCCAGATTCCCTGGGATCCTGAGTGGTGGAGGCTTTCAGCAAGTGGACAAGACCTGCAGAGCTGCACCAAATGGAGAAGGGGTTTGGGATCTGGTGGACAGCATCTCAAGCTCATTCTCTCTACCTGGGTACCTTGGACCACCTTGGCTCTTGGCATCCTGTGATCATCCTTGGATAACCGTGAGCCCCAAAGCTGCCCTCAGGCCCTTTAGCTGTGTTGGCCAAACCTGGCTGGAACCAGGTTTGAAGCAGCCTTCCCAGTGACTCCAGTACTGCTCCTTTGGGCTCTGCCTGGCTTTGGTCAATTAGGGTTAGAGTAGTCAAGTCCTCCCGTGGCCATGTGGTTTGCCCTTTAGTTTTTCAAGTGCAGAATCCCCTATCCCATCTTTATTTAGTTACTCACAATTAAACTGTTAAAAACCTTTACCTTGCCTGCTGGTTCCATAGACCCTGGCCTAGGGTGAGCTGGGTGACTATTGGGCCAACTGCCATTCTTGTCAGTTACCGGCTTAGTAGTGAATCCTGATCTCCCTATCCTGGTTGGTCCTGTCTCTCCTTCAACCCAGTGTGTGTACCCACAAACCATTTAGGTCACATTTTAATATCCCTGGTGTCCCATCTTTTACAGAGGGAAGGAATAAGGAAAGGAGAGAGACGGAGAAAGAGAAGCAAGAGAAAGAAGAGGGGGAAGAAAGACAGAGAGAGAGAGGCAGAAATAGAGAGAGAAAAAAAGTGAGAAAGAGGCAAAGAAGAAGAGAGACAGAGACGGAGAGAAAGAGAGTGAGAAAGTGAGAGGGAGAGAATGAATGATAAAGCACAGGCTGTCTGGCTCCCCAGTGATTAGGCTCAGGGTTGGAAACAAGGGGAAACAGAAGGCCTTCAGAAGAGTGGGTTGTTTTTGTAGGGGTGGGTGGATTCTGTAAGGGACTCAGGTCTAAATGTCTATGTGGGAGGCAAGAGAGAGGCTCTGCCCAGCTAGCATTGACATCCTCATTATTTTGCATATGTTTTGAATTTGCTTTTTCTGTATGTGTGTGTGTACTGTCGCTTCCCTCAATAGAAGGTAAGCTCCTTGAGGGCAGGAACTATTTTGCTCTTGTCTTTGCATTTGTAATGGTGCTGAGCACAGACCTGGCAGAGAGGGAAAAATGAAAGACCAACATTGATTAAGCATTTACTATGTGACAAATGCTGGAGATATCAATACAAAACTGAGATTCAGGCTCTGCCTTCAAAGAACTGGCATTCTGGTTAGGGGAGTCAATGGGCAAGGGATGGTGTTTTGGTTTGAGAAATCACAGGGACAGTGACTGGAGCCATATAATGAAGCTGATTGACATGGAGCAATGACTGAAGAGTCAATGAAAGTTTCTCAGAAGAAGAGATGGAAAGCTTTAGGGGTGGGGGTGGAGGGAAAGTTGTGTTTATATGCTCACTACTCAGGGTAGCTCAGCTCTCAGTGTGGAAGTTTCCAAGCTCCCTGAGATATAGCCACTGGGTTCTAATGAGCCTGAGGAGTCAGCATCAGGATGGATGGGATGAAGTCGGCTGGGATGTTTAATGAAACCTTGCCTGATGATGGAATTAGTAATGGAATTAATTCACTTTCCAGAGCCAGGATGCCTCTACTCTCCTCTGGTTGCCTCACCTCACACTCCACTTAGTGTCAGCCTCAGGCACAGTGAATCACTTCTAACACTTATATAGGCCTTTTCTCAGAGAGGTGTTTTCATTTCAGAGGCATGCCTCACTGGAAAGGCCATATTTCCACCCCACACTGCCCCCTTCTATCCAACCTGCGAGTGCCATATAAATGCCAGCCATTGACCTTACATAGATGAATGCCTTGAATCTTACGTTGGATGAAGTTACAAGCACTGGACTATTCTTGGTTTCACTTGGGTGGTCCAACAACTCACTCTATCCATGAAGGGAAAATTGATATGATTGTGTTTGCCTGTGTGGCCTGCTGGTCTCTGAAATAACAAGCTGCGCCAATCCCAGGTGTTTGTTGGTGGCATGTCGCCCAGGCTGACACTGGCCTTGTATATTCAAGTCATGCCCAACTTACAGGTGTTTGGGACATTTTTTCACTGCCAGGTGTGCACATGCCAGAAATCATTAAAAACCTAATATCCCATTCCTATGTCTAGATGGGGATCCTGGGGAACAGCTGAAGGGTCTACTCTGGGAAATACACGTTCCATGTTTCATCTTGTGATAGCCAGAGAGCACGTGTAGTGCTCCCAATGGAGACCATCTAATTTCTTTGAAACCGGGGACAAGTTCATTTGTCTTTATGTCTCCAGGACCTAGGACAGTACCTGGCATAGAGTAGGCACTTAATCAATGCTTAATGATTGGTATTTATTTGTAGGTCATGCATGTTTATAAGAGGAAGGTGGCAGAATGGTGGATGAGAGAGGTCGTTTCAGAGATAGCTTCGCCTAGAAAAAGACTTTTTCCTAACCCAAATCTCCAGTATACATTGTCCCCTTGTGGGGCATGGGTCATAGGAACTGAGAGTGGATTCATTCCCTGGATTTAGGAAGTGTCCTAGAAGAACAGGAATCAAAAGGACATGGAACTCATTTTATTGTCAAAAATAATTTCATTCATGTAGTACTTTAACGTTTACTAAGTGTTTTCCTCATAGCTGCATTTTGAAGTAAGTGATACAAATTTTATTATCCTTTATTTATTTTATTTTAATTTGATTTAATTTTTTAAACCCTTACCTTCTGCCTTAGAATCAATACTGTGTATTGGCTCTAAGGCAGAAGAGTGGTAAGGGCTAGGCAATGGGGGTTAAGTGACTTGCCCAGGCCACACAGCTGGGAAGTGACTGAGGGCAGATTTGAACCCAGGACCTCGCATCTATGGGTCTGGCTCTCAGTCCACTGAGCTACCCAGCTACTCCCATTATCATTTTTTAAAAATACAATTAGGAAATTAAGGTTCTGAAGTCAAGTGACTTAACTATGGGTCATCCAAGGTTCTGTTCTGGGCCTTTTTCTTTTTATTCTCTCAGGTGGTGATCTCATCAGTTCTCATGGGTTCAATGATTATCCCTTTGATGAGCAGTTGGGTGCTGCAGTAGATAGAGAAGAAGTCCTAGAGTCAGGAAGACCCAAGTTCAAGTCTTAACTCCTCAGACATTTACTAGCTGTGTGATCTCGGGCTAGCCACTTCAACCTGTTTGCCTCTATTTCCTCATCTGTAAAATTATCTGGAAGAGGAAACAGCAAATTGTTCTAATATCTCTGCCAAGAAACCCCAAATGGACTCATGAAGAATCAGATGCAACTAAATAAATGCAAATCATACCCAGACCTATATAGACAGGCCTAGCCTCTCTGCAGAGCTAATTACATACCTCTGACTACCTCCTGGATCTAGCTAACTAGATAAACTTATAGGCATTTCAAACTCAATATTTCCCAAATAGAACTCATTATTTTTTCACTCAAATCCTCTTCCTGTCTGAAATTTGCTATTACTTTGGAGAGAGGCATGGTTTTTCTGATTTCTCAGGCCTACAACCTCAGTTTTGTCCTCAGTTGCTCACTTATATTCACCCCACCTCTCCAGTCTGTTGCTAGATCTTATTTATACCCTCCCAACATCTTTTCTATACACCCCCTTCAGCCTTCTAATTTAGCTATGACCTGGGTTTGAGAACTTGTCACTTCTCACCAGGACCACTGCAAAAGATTTTTAATTCCTCTCCTTGCCTTATCTCTTCCCACTCTACTCAATCCACCACTTGGCTGACTGGGTGATTTCTTTCTTTCTTTTTTTAAACCCTTACCTTCTGTCTTAGAACCAATACTATTCTGTTTTCCAAGTCAGAAGATCGGTAAGAGCTTGGCAACGGGCACAAAGTGACTTGCCCAGGGTCATACAACTAGGAAGTTCCCAAGACCAGATTTGAACCTAGAACCTTCTAACAGGGTGTTTTTCATGAAGTGTTGGGTATGGTCATGCCATCCTCCTGCTCAATGAGGTCCAGTGGCTCCCTATTACCATCACAATATAATGTAAATTCTCTTATTCAGCTTTTAAAGTCCTTTGTAAGCTTCCCCCTCTATCTATCTTTCCAGTCTTCTTAAGCCTTCTCCCCTCTGTGAGGTCTATGATCCAGATATGTTGGTCTCTTGTCCCCATGCCTTTGACTGATCCTCCCTCTCACTTCTGTCTCTTAGTTTTTTTTGTTTCTCTCTAGACTCAGCTCAAGTTTGACCTTCTGCAAAAGGTCTTTCCCAGTCCCCCAAATGGTAACGCAGGTAAACTTTTAGATGACCATCATCAACTCTGTATTTATCTTGTACCTATCTGGTTATTTACATTTTCTCTTCCCCCCATTAGACTGTATACTTCTTGTGGGCAGAGACTGTTTTCTAACACTTTTTCTAGCTTTAGTTCATTAGATTGAGAGCAATGTCCAAGGCAGGGCTCAAGCTCAGATTACTTGACTTCTTCTTCTAGTACATAAGAGATTACATTAATGTTTGCATGTCTGATATTCCTAGCTTCGGTCTGAAATATAACTTGCCATTATCTTTGGATTTTATATTGTTAAAATGTATATAAAGGGGCAGCTAAGTTCTTCAGTGGATGGAGAGTCAGGCTTGGAGGTGGGAGATCTTGGGTTCAAATATGACCTCAGACACTTCTTAGCTGTTCGACCCTTAGCAAGACACTGAACCCCAATTGCCTAGCCCTTACTGCAGTTCTGCCTTGGAACCTCTACTTAATATTGATTCTAAGACAAGGTAAGGGTTTACAAATATGTATCCAATTATGTTATATAAAGATGAATGACAGGAATAGCTCACATTCAAAGATATCTGGGTATCTCTTCATTTTGACTGAGCTGCTATTGGGTTAGTTAACAAGTGATTTTTAAGAATCCATTACCTTCTATCTTAGTGTCAGTTCTAAAATAGAAGAGTGACCAGGGCTATGCCATCAGGATCAGGCCTTACAACTTCAATTTCATCCTCAATTGCTCACTTACACTCATCCCACCTATCCATTCGGACGCCAAATCTTATTTCTATCTTTATAACATCTTTTCTCTACACCCCTTCAACCATCTCAGTTAGCTGTGACCTGGGTTCACCTGACTCCAGACCTGGTGCTCTATCCACTGTGCTACCCAGCTGCCCCTAATCAAGTGAATTCTAACCAATGATTGGAAAAAGTAATGCTGGGTCTGTGTAAACAGAAAACAGAGGTCTTCAACAAGACAAGTCTTTATTGCTGCAATATATCTCAAATTAACTCCTTTCTTATTGTAGCCTGGAAACCAAAGGGGTATAAGAGGATAGAAACTCTCCTTCCCCAACCCTGAACCGTGGCACCCCTGACCCATCTCCTTCCCTTTAATTAGCATAATCTTTTAACCAGAAAGAGGAAGCTCCCTTTTCAAGGCTGTCTTTGAGATGCTATTTCAAGCAGAAATACCTGGTGACTTGAATTTCGTGCTTGCCATGGTCAGAGAAAAATGATTGCTTCTTTCACTTTGTGACTTTGGTAAGTCCTCAGGAAGTTTAGCTGAAAAAAATTAATGACAGATGGCTCTAGACAACATGCTTCTAATGGTTATACAGTCCCTTGGGAAGAATGTTTTTACAGTTGATCAACATGGCAATGTCACACTGATCCATCTGTATTCTGGACTTTGTGTGGCATAGATCTTGTAATTTCAGTTAGAGTGGCAGTATCCTGCCTCGGTCCAGTTCTGTAGCTTCTATTAAAGATAATTCTTGGGTTTAAAAAATATCCAAGGGTACAGAGGAGCATCCTAAATATCTTGTTTACCTCCTCAGAACTCAATTAAGTTGGGACAGTCAAGACAAGTTGTAAGATGTCACCCTCTTAGCGGGACCAACTCCTGTTGTTGGACATGTAATGAAATGCCAAGTTATGGGAAACCTGACAAATTTTGTTGGCCACTTGGCTCCAATGACACTCTCAGGGCATTCTTAGCTGCTTTCACCATTCTTTTAAGTTTAACTTTTTGATTGAGGGGGATGATGTGCAAAAGTGACCACTTGGTTGAGATTTCTGTTCAAAGTTACTTATTCTCAATTGAGGTCAATGCAAGCTGCCAGAAGTGATGGTGCCCAACAATCTTTAGTTTCAAAGGATTATTGCAGAGCTAAGATTCTTTCTTAGAAGCCAAAATTTGAAGTGGAACTAAGGACAATTTGAGAAGTCTAGCAGCAATGAGAAGTTCTTCCTTTGTAATAATCCTATAAAATTTAAAATCAGTTTGTACTTTTGATTAGGGCATCTTGATCTCTTCCCATAGCCTGGCATATGCCATAGACCTTAGAGCATTTTCCATATCGGACTCAATTACTGGCTACTACAATTAGCCATGGTTTCAAGCCAAGGTTTTCATCTGAATATAAGACAGATCAACAGAAAGAAAGACAAAACAACCCAAGTGGCATTTTGGAAAAGTACGAATAGGAAGCAATGGGACCTCAGTAAGACATCCTAATTGCCAAATTCAAAGAGGGAAATGTAGGGTCAGAGGAGCATCTATTCACCAACAAAAGTCCCAGAACATGCTCTTCTTCAATGAGAACCAGGGAGCCTGATAACTCAGGAAGGAATAACCTCAATGCCAGAAATAGAAATCTTAATGGAAGAGTTTCAGAGGTAGTGTTGCTCATTCAGAACAGGAAGGGGAATTCCAATAGAATTAAGTTGGAGGAGAAATTTCAATATACTATGAAATTTAGTTTAATTCTCCTTTGGGTAACAAATAGAAGCAGACATTTATTGTGTCTACTAAGTTCTATACTTTTATAAATATTATCTCCTTTGATCCTCACAACAATCTTGGGAGGTAGATGCTGTTATTATCACCATTTTACAATTTAGTAAACTGAGGCAGGCAGAAGGTTAGGGACAAGAGTCACACAGCCAGTAAATGATCAAGACCAGATTTGAACTCAGGTCTTCCTGACTTCAAGCCTAGCTGCCTTTGAAGCTTACAGATAAACCTAGAAAACATAAGCAGTGACAAGCCTAGCCAGAGGTTCCTGATGCTGAAGTCCCTCCTGAGCTCCAAAAGTGTGTTTTGGGTCTGTCTAGCTCACTGACTTGAATTAGGAATTGAAAAGGAGAATTTAAAAGGCCATAAGGAGCTAAAAAACTAAATAGCAATATCTGAAGTGAGGACAACTCCATAGCCAATGGGAGGGAAACCAAAAGTCCATGTAACGGGTATCCAGGAGTAATAGAGATGGCTTCCTATTGGGGATAGGACTGTCTTCACTTGGATGATTTCCCACTAATAATATTTAAAAGGGTTACACACAGAAGCACAGAACACTCCACCTCAGTCTTCTACAAGCCATCCATTCCTCATTCCTAGAATGTATTCTCTCCTCCCTTCTGTCTCTGAGAATCCCATATTTCTTTCAAAACTCACCTAAAGTGCCACATTCTAAATAAAACTTTTCCCGAACTTACCCTTCCAACAGCCAAGTTACCTGGTATTTTTTTTAAATTTATATTTGTAAATACTTTTATATGTACACATGTAAGCAGACAGAATATAACTTTGTTGAGGGCATGCTTGGACTATTGGATTTTTGCCTTTGTACCCCAGAACCTAGTTTAGTGACTGGTATAGAATAGTTGTGTAATAAAAACTTACTGATTAATTGATTCTTTTTTATTTCTCAGTTATGATTTAAAAGGTTTTTTATTATAAAGTTAATTAACCAAACATTCGCATTTTAACATACAAAGAACAAAAAAATTATATATGACATGTGAACTTCAATTATGCACAGTTTTAAAAGCACATGTTGGAGAGCAGTTGGGAACCATGCCAAAAGGGCTATAAAATTGTGTATTTCCTTTGACCTAGCATTAGCACTTCTAGGTCTGTATCCCAAAGAGATCAAAGGAAAAGGAGAAGGACATTTACGTTAAAAATATTTATAGCAGCTCTTTTTGTGGTGGCAAAGAATTGGAAACTGAGATGTTCCAATGCTGAACAAATTGTGTTATGTGATTTTGATGGAATACTATAGTTACAAGAAATGCTGATGAGGAGGACTCCAGAAAAACCTGGATAGACCTACATGTACTGATGCAGAGTGAAGTGAGTAGAACCAGGAGAACTTTATGGATAGTAACAGCAATTTTGTAAGAATGATCAACTGTGAATGACTTTGCTTTTCTCAGCAATACAGAGATCCAAGACAATTCTAAAGGTCTACAGTAAAATGAATAATGCTATCTACCTCCAGAGAAAGAGCTGATAGAGTCTGAATGAAAATCAAAACATAATTTTTTTTAACTTTGTTTTTCTTGTTATCTTTTTCTTTTGGTTGGTCTGTTTTCTTTCACAAAATGACTAGATGGAAAACTGTTTGCGTGACTGCATAGGTATAACCTATATCAAATTGCTTTTTTGGAAGGGGGAGGAGAGAGAATTTGGAACTTGGAATTTAGAAAAAATGACAAACTATTTTTACATATAACTGAAAAAATAAAATATTTTAAAAGAACACATTAAATTAATATATAAATAACAAAAATTTCCCATTTATAAATGTCCCAGTCAGAATTTTTTTCTTTTGGTATTTAAAAAAGTCATATTGATATTTTTTCCTTTTTCTTTTGGGGCATCTCACCACTCTGCCAAATAAAAGCCTTCTCTTTTAATAAAAAAGCTTAGTCAAGCAGACCAAACTAGCAGCAAAACTCATGGAGATGGCATAACATAATCTGGGATCCAAGGTGACAAGATCATTCTGGGTATTATATGTCACTTGTGGATAAACCTTTGGTTATAGTCTGTGAATAAAATACTCCAGCACTGGATATATGGTGATAACATAGATAATGGTGAAGTTTATCTGTAGAAAATAACCTCAAAATTAGTGTTGTGATATTTACAGATTTTAAAGGTCCAGCCACAAAGGTGGCTGGGGAAATTCTTGACCTCCATAATAACAGCAGGACTTCTTTGTTGTTTGGACACAGTTGTGCTCGGTAAGTGATGTTGTTCTTAAAATAGTGAGCAATTAGTGCCTCAATGCCATCTGGCCTTTTGGGGCTGAGCATGGTTCCAATATGGGAAGGAAAAAGATGATTTGTATTCATTGTAAAGTACTAGCCCAATGTTAGAAATAGACAAAACCTAACATTTTACAAAGTGTTCTCATGATGGTGAGTTTAACACTAGAGCATATTTCTTCCCATAGGAGAAATGACTTAACAATGGTTCCATTTGTTGGAAGAAATATTAGATTGAAACTGAGTATGAATATAATGCTCCAACCCACAGCCATTCATGGGGAATTGTTCTATGGAAGAACAAGAGTTGGTTGGTTCATCAGTGGGAAAGCCCAGAAATGAATAAACAGGAGTTCATGAATAGTGCCATTGGGGTTTTTTAGAGCCAGAATCAATAAGCAAGTTTGATATGGATGCAAAAAGGATCAGAGTTTTAAAACTGAAAGGAACCTTTGAGATCACTGATTCTGTTGTTCAATTCTTTTAGTCATGTCTGACTCTTTGTGACTTTATATATGGGACTTTCTGGACAAAGATTTTAGAGTGTTTTGCCATTTCCTTCTCCAACTCATTTTACAGATGGGGAAACTGAGGCAAACAGAGGTAAGTGACTTTTCCAGGGTCATAGAGCTAGTAACTATCTGAAGGCAGATTTGAACTCAGGGAGATGAGTGTTCCTGACTCCAGGCTCTATTCACTGTGCCATCCAGCTGCCCCTCATTGATTTTAGCACTCTCATTTTAAAGATAATGAAACTGAGGCCATAGGAGATAAATAAGATGACCAGTTCAGTCATAGAACTCTTAAATATTTGAGGCAGGATTAGAACCTCAGGCTTTCTGATTCCAAGTCCAGATAGAGCTCTTTAGCATTTTAATAGAGTTCACAGTCTTCTATTAGGATTTGCTTGCTTAGGGATTGCTACCCTCACCCCCACTGGCTTATAATTGCATTAATCTATGCCTTCTGACCCCATCATAACAGATGCTGTGTTTGGATAGCTATGAAGTACATAATCATGATGGTTTTTCAGATGGAGTGACCATCACCAGTAATGTCATGAGAAGCCCTAATCCCACATTTTGGTATTTCTCTCAAACAGTTAATGCATTGAATTGATATAATTTTTATTGTAGTGCTTCCATGAGCTCATTCTTTTCTGATCCCATAGTTAAAATATCACTGAAATACGGCATTTCATCTTATAATAATAGAAATGAGGGTCTCCAGAACATATTGGAAAATTGATAGGAATAATAAAAATTCTAAATCAAAGATGCTCATTGCAGAATGTCCTCTGGTGAATGATGGCTGTTTGGGCAGCTGAAAGTATTTTTAATTAGCAGTTGAGTAAGGTTGACAAAGCTCTTTCCTTCCAGTAATTCAACAAGCACAAAATAAACATTTATCAACAACCAATTATATACAAAGCTATGCAAAAAAACCAACAAAAAATCAAGTCTCTGCCCTTATGGAGCTTATATTCTATAGTAATAACAACAAGGAATTGATTGACTTCAAGCATTGGATGTGGGTGCAGCTGAAGTGCCTTATTTATATCCTATACATAAATTTCCTGAAGTCTCATTTTTACCATTACACTTTTTTACTGGAATAATTGGTGTGATCTGTAGTGTTGGTATAGCTGACTCAAAGACACTTTGTTTGAGTGAATTCTGAAACTCCTTAATTATTCCCCTTGAAAAGTACATTTCTAACTTTCGAGTGAATTGATGCAATGGCAGAGTCCAGCTGGAATTCTCATAAGGCTCCTATTTATAAGTTTCTAGATAGAAATCTGTTGACAGCTCTCTGTAGTTGGGCTGCTCTAATTTCCTAGACACCAGTGTCCAAAGAAAGTGAACCAAGTCCTACTCAAGAGACTGCTTTTAATAAATGAAATTTTCTTCATGAAGTTGCCATTCTAAACACTTCTAATCTAGCTTTCAGCAATATTAGCTGGTGATCGTTGTAATCTTGAAGGATGCACAGTGCTGTGCAGTCATCAACAACTTTGGCAACTACGACTTAGTGAGAAAATGTCTTTAAAAGAATCCTGAGTAATTTACTGATTCATGACAAGTGAAATCAATTACTATGTTTTACAGATGGCCATTTATGAAAATTGTTGCAAATACTGCAGGATCCTATGGCATCTTATCATGGATATTCTGAATATGATACAATTCTTTGGATTCACTTTCAAAGAAATAATTAAAATCATATGATACCAGGTGATGGAAACTGCTATAGCATTTCTAGCTTTCATTCTGACAGATTTTGAATGGCATATTTTTTCAAGATGGCCTTTCTTGTAGCATTACTCATAATTGCCCCAAGAAGGGACTTCAGGCACATATTACTTTTTCTTCCCAGTTAACAATTCTTGGAATTTTTAAGCAATAGCTGATAGGATCTTATGGTAGGTCAGACATTATTCTAACCCCTGACAATTTTGTTTGAGAGAAAAAACCAGCTATTTAATGAGGACTTGCAAACATGTAGATATTAGGGAAATTTTGTTGCTCAGAACAAGTATACAAATGCACCTAAAATGTTTTCTATAAAAGGAAAATGTGATTTTAAGCAACAATCCTAAAGATATGGATAGATAAGTGATCCTTGGAAAGAGGAAGGCATTAACTTAAGAATGTTATGTATTCTTTTATCGCTCTTTGGGCATAGTTCCAAATTGCCATCCAGAATGGTTGTATCAGTTCGCAACTCCACCAGCAGTGCATTAACATCCCAATTTTGCCACATCCCCTCCAACATTCATTACTCTCCCCTGCTATCATTTTAGCCATTCTGCTAGGTGTGAGGTGGTACCTCAGAGTTGTTTTGATTTGCATTTCTTTAATTATTAGGGATTTAGAACACTTTCTCATGTGCTTATTGATACTTTTTATTTCTTTATCTGAAAATTGCCAATTCATGTCCCTTGCCCATTTATTAATTGGGGAATGGCTTGATTTTTTATACAATTGATTTAGCTCCTTGTATATTTGAGTAATTAGACCTCTGTCAGAATTTTTTGTTATAAAGATTTTTTTCCCAGTTTGTTGTTTCCCTTCTGATTTTGGTTGCATTGTTTTTCTCTGTACAAAACCTTTTTAATTTAATATAATCAAAATTATTTATTTTACATTTTGTAATTTTCTCTAACTCTTGTTTGGTTTTAAAATCTTTCCTTTCCCAGAGATCTGACAAGTATACTATTCTGTGTTCACCTAATTTACTTACAGTTTCCTTCTTTATATTTAAGTCTTTCACCCATTCTGAATTTATCTAGGTGTATGGTGTGAGATGTTGATCCAGCCATACCATTGCTGGGATTGTACCCCAAAGAGATCGTAGATAAACAGACTTGCACAAAAATATTTATAGCTGCGCTCTTTGTGGTGGCAAAAAACTGGAAAGCAAGGGTATGCCCTCCAATTGGGGAATGGCTGAACAAATTGTGGTATATGTTGGTGATGGAATACTATTGTGCTCAAAGGAATAATAAACTGGAGGAATTCCATGTGAACTGGAAAAACCTCCAGGAATTGATGCAGAGTGAAAGGAGCAGAACCAGAAGAACATTGTACACAGAGACTGATATACTGTGGTAAAATTGAATGTAATGGACGTCTGTACTAGCAGCAATGTAATGACCCAAGACAATTCTGAGGGATTTATGAAAAAGAATACTACCCACATTCAGAGGAAGAACTACAGGAGTGGAAACACAGAAGAAAAACAACTGCTTGAACACTTGGGTTGAGGCGGACATGATTGGGGATGTAGACCCGAAAAGACCACACCCATGTAACTATCAATAATGTGTAAATAAGTCTTGACTGACCACACATAATAAAACCAGTGGAAATGTGAATTGGCTACAGCGGAGGAGTTGGGGGGGGGTGAGGGGGTGAAGGGGAAAGTAAAAACATGGCTTATGTAACCATGGAAAATTTTTCTAAAAATAAAAAATTATTAAAAAAAAAAAAGAATGTTACGTATTATAGGCATAGTTGTACAGCCTTGCCTAGTCTTCTCAAAATATAAGAGAAGACCTCAAAGGCTACCTTTTTTCACTCCAGAGACTCAGAGCTGCTTCTTCTGATGTGACCAATAGGTAAGCAAAGGAAGAACTAAAAAGAGGGGTGGGAGTTTTGTATGAATCTTCCTTGTGTTTTTCTCATTTGTGCTGAAATCAGAGGGTTTGTAGCCTGATCTTCAAAGGTCTCTGACAGTTAAAGCCCTCTTTTGTGTGTTCAATTCTACATCAACTCTGAGGTTGATTAGGGGTGCTGCCCCCTTTTCAGCTTTGAACTGAGAAGGCTCAGCCTTGTTGATGACGGTCTAGTTACATGATCCATTTTTTCCTTCCCTCAATTCATTCCTTTCTTGGGACCTATTGTTCTGGCTGATTCTGAGAATGAGAGCAGTAATCTCCTCTCCAGTATGAACATGTAAAGGTAATAAATTATTCACCAAGAATTATAATATTGCCCAGGGTGGCTCAGTATACAAGTCCCTAACATAGCTGGCATTCTAAGTTTTGAAATTGCATTGTTGGGACCCTCTGTGTAAGGGAGGATGTGTCTAACCTGAGCTGCCAATATTATGGAGAGGGCATCTTTGGGGTCCTGCTGATCCTATTGGAAAGAGCTCTGTTCATGTATCACACACAATGCCCCTCTTAGAAGCTTTGAGTTCTCTGGAGTGTGATGAGGTCATCTCACTGTCCGGGTTCCCCTTCTCTTACCTGTGGCTATTCGATATAGTGAATTTGTTTCACCTAAGAGGTAGCTTTGGAAGATTTCATTATAAACTCTACAGACTAAGTCTTCTCACAAAGAAAATCCAACAAATTGAAATGTTTGGAGAGATAATATAGTTCTGTAAGCATAAGTAGCAATGCACTCATAAGATTATCGGTTCCATTTGTTAAATTCAGATCTTTGAATGGTGGTTAATGGGCTAGATTTCACCAGATCCCAGATAGGCTCACTGGAGGTTTTACTATGTGTGAAACAGAACTGGAGGGAAAAAAATCTTATGTAAGCAAACTGATGGGCTCTACAAATTATTAGGAGCATCTTATTTGCCTCAAGATAGAATGAAAACTTCTCAACTTTTGAATCTTAGGCATCAAGGTTACTGACAACAAACTCTTCAATGATACCAGTGAATATTTTATTTAATTTTTTTGCTTACAATAATGTTTTATTTATACTTCTCCTCTTTTACATTGCTGTCTTTTCCTAGTGACTCCCCAATAGAATTCTCATAACAAAAAAAGTGCAGTGAAGTGAAATGAATCTACATTTTCTCAGTCTGACAAAGTATGTCTCATTCTGTACCCATAGTCTAAGGCTTCTCTCCCAACAGAAGGGAGTTATGATTCACCAAGAGCTCAATGACATCAGGATTGGTCACCGTATTGACCATAATTATGTTCTCTTTCAATGTTGTTTACCTTTACAGTATCGTCATTGTATACATTTTTCTCCTAGTTTTAGACACTTTATTTTATTTCAGTTTATAAACCACCCCCAAGTTTCCATTAATTCTTCATATCATTTGTTTCTTTTTTTTTTTCAAATCTTTACCTTCCATCTTAGAATCAATACTCAGTATTAGTTATGTAGATTTTAAATTTAAATTTTAAAATTTAAATAATATATTATTTATACATTATATACTTTTATATTATATTTGCACATATAATATATATTAATATCCAATAACTAAGTATCATATTTTATAAATTTTATTAATAATAACTAAAGTAAAAAAGCTAACTAAAAAGATGCTAACCCAGCTTGCTTGTGAAAGAAGAGAAAGGAAGAGAGAGGTGGAGCCTCAGAACTTTTACAAATGTGACCAGGCAACGTGGACAAAGGGAAAAGCATTCTAGGTAATACAGAAAGGAATTTTGGGTAATGTAGTTTCAGGGGTTCAAGATATTTCTAACTATACAGATATTTCTAACTATACAGTTCCAAGGCAGAAGAGCAGTAAGGGCTAATCAATAAGGATTAAGTGACTTGTCCAGGGTCACACAGTTAGAAGGTATCTAAGGCCAGATTTTAACCCAGGATATCCTGTCTCTGGGCCTGGCTCTCAATCTACTAAGCCATCTAGCTGCCCCCAACCAGTTGTTTCTTATAGCATGATGATAGCCCATTACTTAAATACACCAAACTTTGTTGAACTGTTCCCTAAATTAATGGTTTAGTTTGTTTCTACTTTTTTGCTAACACAAAAGTATTGCTGTGTATTGTTGTGTGTATATATGTAATATATAGGTATGTAATATAAATAACCAGTCAGCCCATTTTTAAACATGGAATTTTGTTTAAACCATCCATTAAGGCTGGTGAATTTCCAAGATAGAAGTCTTATTTATCTTACTTCCTCAATCAGATCTTAGCTGAGAACTGTGACCAATTCTCAATCATGCAACCTGAAAGATGTGAAGAAAAAAGTGAGAGCACAAAAGAGGAGCAAAAGAGAATTGAGAAATAGGACTTAAAAAGAAAGGTAAAAAATTTGAATTTTTATATTTAATTTGAGAGAAAAGAAGGTTTATGAGGGAATTAATGACAAGCTTCAATTTATTAGAGGTGATTCTATAGTGGAATGGTCACCAGCCATTTTCCGTTTCCCCTGATAAAAGAACAAAGGTCCCTAGATTTAAATTAAAGCACAAAGGACTGAGGTTAGATTCAAGGGAAATAGTTTTGCTTATCAGGGTGGAAAGATCCTGGGGGAGTTTATAGAGGGAGATCAAGGCATATCCTTGCCCAGAATTTTTTTTTTTTTTATTAAGACTCAGATAAACAGTTAGCCATTTAGAATGACTTGCTTGCTGGTCCATCTGTAGTAAAAGTAGAAAGCTGGACAAGCTGACCTCTTGGGGCCCAAGTAAGTTCTCAGCTAGAATCCCACTTCCAGTTTTTGTGACTTGGAACTCTGGGAAGTGAAGAGCTGAAAGCTCCCCTGTTGGCTTGGATTTGAGATGAAAAACAATTGCGGCAGGAGGGTGGTAAATGGTAAGCAAATCAACCAAAATATAATTTCCGTGCATGCAGGAGTTGGTGGCTTACTCGAATAACTGATTTATGACACAATGTTTTAATTTGATCTGGCATTACAAGGATAAATTATTGAGTGCTAATTGTATGTTGATAAGTTGTTCCTGTCTAAATTTATTCCTTCCTCTGTTTGTGTTAATTGGGGTGTGTTGGATAGTAAAGGGGAATGACTTACTTGCTGACTGGTTTATACCAGTGCTAGAAGCCCTTGTTTTGGTATTTTAGCAGTATTCACTTCGGTGGAATAAGGGAGTGCCTGTTGGGACACTGGAATTCCTTCTCCATACATTTTCCCCCTGCCACCCAGGTTGTTTAAATATAACGTCATTTTCTTGTTCCCTACTTTATGTTTACTAAATTAAATAACTGATGGCATAAAACAGAGTCAGAGTCTGGTTTCTTATTCTAGGTGGGATGAAATAATTTAATACATACGTATATATATACACACACATATATATATATGTAAATATGAAAAAATATATGTGATTACAAACTTTATCCTTGCAATAACCCTGAGAAATATTATTATCTTCATTTTACAGAAGAAGAAACTAAGGCATATAGAAGTTAAGTGACTTGTTAAGGGTCACACAGCTGCTAACTGTCTGAGAGTGGCCTTGGAATCAAGTCTTCCTGACTCCAGTTTCTATCCATCGTGCCATCCAGCTCCCTAAATATAAGTAATTGGTTGTTGTTGGCACAGATATTTATATGGATGTATACATATTTGTATATGTCAATAAACATTTGTTATTGTTGTTGTCGTGAGAACATATGTCAATAAATATTTATTAAGTGTCTCCTCTGTGCCAAGCATCTTCCAGGGATGTCAAGGAAGACAAAGCACACTTCCTGCCCTCCAAGGGCTCAAAATCTAATGATATATATGAGATGGATGTATGTGTGTATGCCCATGTGTTTGTATTTGAATATATAATATTCAAATTGTATATATGTATGTACAATTTATATATTGTAAATATGTATATATTTTTACATATATTTATATATATAGAAAATATATAACACATAGATTGGGTGTCCAAAAAACCTTCAGTTTGCTTTAACATTTAAAACTATCCAAAGCCTTTTGGAACTTTTTTTTATGTTGCAGCACTCCCTTGGGATGCCTAGTGGAAGGCTCTCTCCTACCAGTCAGGCAAACTCCTTTAACTGGCTGCTCAGCCAAAACTCCTGATATAGTCTCAAGAAGCATCTGCCCCTTCCTCTTGGCTTTATGATATAAGGATAATTTTCTGAGGTAGAGGAAAGCACTCCCTTCCTTTCCCCACAAAAGTGAGAGTAGGGCCTCCTAGGCAAGCCTGTGTCTAGGTTGGACCTCCATCTTATTCCCCTTCTAGAGTCAATCAAAATAGACACAGAGAGGGGGCAGCTGGGTAGCTCAGTGGATAGAGAGCCAGGTTTAGAGACAGGATGTCCTAGGTTCAAATCTGGCCTCAGACACTTCTCAGTGTGACCCTGGGCAAGTCACTTAACTCCCATTGCCTACCCTTACCACTCTTCTGCCTTGGAACTGATACACAGTATTGATTCTAAGACGGAAGGTAAGAGTTAAAAAAAAAATAGACAGAGAGGAAACAGCCACATCCTAGCCACAGGCTTAACGAGGTGACCAAGCACACATAAGTGCCCGTGTGGGGAATGTGAGCCCCACAGTGGCCCTCTAGAGCCTTCCTTACCTTCTGGCTTTCCTTGAGGTTAACAGAAAGAAGAGAACTGAGAGGCAGGATCGTCTCTTCTTGTGGCCACAGAGTTCTTGTTTAGCAGCCAGTTTTAGAATCCTCAGCATTGATAACAAGGCCACTTCCTTCTGCTTCCATCTCTAAGGAGGGACTGAGCTCTCATGAACATAGGTAAGTCTTGAGGAATAAATTCTCTGTATTAATTCAGATCAACAACTTTTCTACAACTTCTTATAGGCTTAGAAAGAAAATCTGGAGGGGACAGCGAGGTGGCCATTGGATGGAGAGCCAAGCTTCTAGAGCGGAGGTCCTGCATTCAAATTTGGATACAGAGACTTCTTACCTATGTGACCCTGGGCAAGTTATTTAACCCCCATTCCCTAACCCTTACTGATGTTCTGTCTTGGAACTAATACTTAGTATTGATTTTAAGATGGAAGATGAGGGGAAAAAGAAAGAGACAGACAGACAGAGAGATCGAGAGACAGAGAGAGAAGAAAGAGAGAGGAGAGTCAGAGAGACAGAGAGAAAGAATGAAAGAAAGAAAGAAAGAAAGAACGAAAGAGATGCTCATAGAGACAGAGACACATATACAGAAACAGACACACACAGAGAGACAGAGAGAGAGAGACAGAGGTGGAGAAGGAGAGACAGAGAGAAAGAGAGAGACAGAGACAGATACAGAGACAGAGAGACAGAGACAGACAGACAGAAAGAGAGAGACAGAGAGACAGAGACAGAAAGACAAGGACAGCAGAGAGGCACAGAGAGAGACAGAGACAGAGACAAAGAGAGACACAGAGAGAGAGACAGAAACAGACAGAGGCAGAGGGACATAGAGAGAGGCACAGAAACAGTCAGAGAGACAGAGAGAGAGAGAGAGACGGAGACAAAGAGAGAGAGAGAGATCGTCTAGAGTAGTAAGAGACTAAGCAACTTAACTGGGATTGCAAAGCTAATATGTGTTTTAAGTGGGATTTGAACCCACATTTTCCTTGACTTTAAAGCCTTCTGTCTTTCCTTACTTCACTCTAACTTCCATCCATCCTAGAGCAGGCCTCTTTGTCTGCAGACGGGAGTGCAGAACACTACTCCTGGGATGGTGGTAGTACAGTACTGTTCTCCCTCCTTCCCACCTAAACTTCTTTGGGGACTTGGGTGGTAATCAGACAGAAGAGGCCAGGCCTGGATGTGGTGGGTCTGGCAGATCTCCAGTTTCCGAGCCAGCCAGTACTCACAGTCAGGAAATCAAATAACTTAGAGAGGGGCAAACAGGTACCATAAATCCAGGAAGGAAAACCATGTCTTGAGTCTAGAACAAGAGCAGTATGCAAGTAAAAAAAGGAGTAAGCCTTCATGTATAGAAATGTAAGGCATATTAGCCCCATATTCTAATAGATCTGATTAAGAAAGAGTGAGGCCAGGGACCACTGTCGGACTGGAGATGCAAGGAGGTAGTCCTAGGTCTGCGGTCCTAGCAAAGAAAGTGGGAATGTTTCAGTCGAGTGCGCCCGGCATCTAAATCTTGGTTAATTTTCCCTTGGACCTATTACTTTACAAAGTTAAACACAAACCTTTCACAGAGGAAATTTTGTCATGCTAAAAGCAACATCTTAGGTCATCTTCCCGGGTTTATGACGCCCACTTTAATTAACTAGCCAACAGCTGTGCTTGCCTTACAACTAACCAAAGTAAATTCACTGAAATCTCATTATAACATGGTCCATGCTGTGGGGCATCTCCATAGGTGACGCTGCCCTGGGACAGGTCTTTTGGTACTTAAAGAATGAAACTCTTTTGAATGGGGTCTAAAACATACCCACTGGACACTGGATTCCTCTCTATAAGGGAAATGGTAAAGAATTTCTCCTGTACATTTTTGACTAGATAAATTGGTATAAACTATCTTAACATGAATAAAGGATAGGTACATATGTCTTTTTTTCTTTTCAAAGCAAAGACATTTAATTAAATGGCCTAGAAAGGAAAGGAGTTGTTAAATATTCTATCCATAAACATGAGATACACACTCCCACAAACAGATAACGCCATCTGGGAAGAGGAGGAACAATGGGAAGCCAGAGCCCACACATGGAGGGCCGACTCATCTCCAGTACTGCTTCTTCTCTGGCAGCCAACTTCAAGGCCTACTATGTGCCAAATTCTGCTGAACAGTAGGGATGTAAATTATTATGAAAAATAGTCCCTGCTCTCCAGGAGTTCACAGTCATTTAATGGGGGCTAACATAACGACTTCAGAAAAATACAGAAATACGTTGTTGCTGCCAGATCTGCTTCTTGTTGCTCTTGTATATGATGCTATTCTAAGAGGAATAGCTCCTCTGGGCACATGGCTGTTGAGCTTCTCTTTGCTGCTGGTTTCTGGCTTTAGCTGAAGTCCTTGGAATCTTCCTTATAAGAAGAATGGTCTCTGCTATATGCTTTGGTTAAAAAAACCAACAACCTGCAAAGTTGTTTTTGTGTATTTTTTTAAATAGCTTTTTTAGAAAAGCAATCATCTTAGTCATGTATCATCAAAAAGTCTTCCAGGGATGGGAATGAAAGGGCACCTTATGGATTTCCCCCTTCCCCTTCTTTTACAGAATGATGTGTCTTATTCCTTTAGCCTTTAAAAAAAACTACCGTTATCCCAGCTTCCACTTACATTGAGAAGTTAGGTTCCTAGAGGGCAGCTATATGGTCTTCTTAAGGTACTAGGTATACCTCTGAGGTGCAGAAATTGTCTTTCTAATGTTGTTGGCTCAAGTTGTCATTCCTGTATGTTCTCCTCAATATCAATTACTGAGTGCCAGTTAGTGATTAATGCCCTTGATATCACTGAACCAATGAACATCAATTAGCTTTTATTTACCGAAATAGCAAGATAACAGTAGCAAAAATGGAAATTAAAAAAAAAAATTTCTCTTTGGTCCTTGGGGAGAGTTGATTCATATTTAAAGTGGTTGCTATAAAGCATACACTCCACTGAGTTCACTTCCAGAAAGTGGCCCAGCCAATGAACAAGTCATTCTCTTCCTTGTGGGATACAAATATCGTTGCCTTGTTTTGCTTTTGGTTTGAGTCAAGAAAACCGCTTCTCAGAGCTTCCTGGGGGCAATAGGTTTGGCTGGCAGTCTTGCCACATTCTTGAGAGTTACTGGTGACTGGGTGGCCTCCCACCCCAAAGCCCACATTCTCCAATCTAGTCATGGGGTTAATGGTTTATGAATACCTTTTGTATGCACAATCAGTTCTACCAACTAAAAGGCTTTTTCCTTCACTACATGCTAAGCAGATGAGAAAAAGTCAGAAAATACCTGCTCTTGCTCTGAACTAAAATTCTTGGTCCTTCCATTTTATGCTTTCATCACCCACTTCCAGGAGCAAGACCACCAGAATTGCGTGCTCCCGGGACAAGGTCCTTATTAGTCAATCTTTCCATTACATTCTTCCTTCTCTTACGTTTTTCATCATAAATATTTTGGGGGTGAGGTAGAAAGAGGGAGAGAACATACCGCTTGCTGAGGAGGAAGTTAGGAGAAGGATGACAGGAATTAGGGAAGTCCAAGCAAAAATGAGGGAGTAGAAAATTGTCTGAAATTCTCTAAAGGCCCAGCCTTCTGTTATGGGATACTGACTCCTCTAGCTCAGTTGTGACTCTCTCTAGGTAAATACCAGGGGGACCACGTCAGACTCACTTCAACACTGCAGGTATAACAAAGCAGAAAAGGTTCCTCAGTAAAACATGGCCTAGCTGAATCCATTGGCAGAGGCAGTTGAAGGAAAATAGGCTCCTCCAGTACAGTTTCCCATCACATCCTACACCTTCCCATCCTGGATCATCTGTGAATCTCTTTCTAGTCAAGGCAACGGAAGAGTAGGCCTTAGGTTTTCTTTTAAAGTGGATTAGTTCCTGGGGGAGGTGACACTTTACACTTGTTATCAGCTTAAACTTTAATTATCCTTAATGCCACTGATTCTCAGCTAGAAGAGACCTTGGCAATCATCTAGCCTAGCCCTCTCATTTTACAGATTAGGTACCTGAGCCCGAGGGAAGTGAAATAACTTGGCCAGGGACTCATAGAGAGTTAGTAGCTGGACCAGGTCCAGAACCAAAGTGTCCAAAGTCAAATACACCATTTTGGAGAACAATGAAAGGAGAATTCCTCTGTCATTTACCACTTGTTTGACCCGGGTAAGACTCTGATCTTCTCTGGCTTCATTTTTATCATCTGGAAAACTGGACTGGGCTTAATGGTCTCAAAAGTCCCTTCAAGATCTATGGTCCTATAACCAGGGGGACAAATCATTCAATTTCTGACTTCTTATTTGAGTATTTTGCCATAACAAGAGAAAATGGAGCAGGCAATTTTTAAAGTGGAGGTCTCTCTTTAACTCTGCTTTTGTTTTTGGCATGATTTTGGTCAAGTCACTGGATGTCTATGACTTTTTCTAATCATGAAATAAGTTGATAACAATGACTTCTTATTTTGCAATAAATATGAAGTTGGAGTCTGAAATGGCCCACTGATGTCCAAGGTGCTAGAAAACGTGTTTACTACTTGACTTCACTTTCTTATCTCCATCACCACCACCACCACCACCACCACCACCATCATCAACGCCATTGCCAAACATTCATGAAGCACCTAACGTGTGTTTTGCAGCTTGACACTTTCCTCTAGGACAAATCACTTGGCCCTCACTGTCTCTTCTTTCAGCAAATTCGACAGAACCATTCACAGAGCCTCATTTATCCTCATGTAATTATTTCCATCCATGACAAGCGTCACATATCCGCTGCCAGGAGTTGTGCTCATCCACCTAGATTTGGGAGTTATGATAGAGCTAATAAGGGCAGATGACAGTAATGTGTAGAGTCAATGAAATACCTTGTAATAAATTTAGTTGATTTAAGTTATTAGCTATGAAAAAGGATTTGAGGATGGCTCATTTTGACAAGGGGGTGAAACTTGGCATTTTTACTTTGAATCTGAGGCTTGATCCATATTCAAAATGACTTGTTCCCTTTGACCTTTTCAAACTTCTCCCCCCCCCCCCAAGCCTGGTCCTTCTCTTGCATAGTTGCTGGAGTAGATGAATGCTGTGGGTATATAGGCAGAGGAAGGCCAAAATGGCAAGCCCCAGACACAGGAATGCGGTGGCTACGAGCAAGGCTAAGTGGCCCCCTGTCAAGGCTGCCTAATGTTCTCATTCATCCCCCTCCCCAAACCCTTTGGCTCTCTTGTGCTTATCCTGGCAAGACTCCTAGATACACAACTTAAGTTGACTTTGCTGAGACCCGGGCTCACACGAGGACTGCAGGCTTGAATGGCTATTGAGAATTTATTCAAAGAATGCAGACAGCTCATTTATAGACCCCAGCATTGGCCCTATAAGCCTACCTAGGGGAAATGATTTGAAGGACTATGGAAGGACTGTCTGTTCCCAAAATATCTTTCCTCACTGGCCTGCTATGGTGCCCCACATTTCTAAAGGCAAACATTCTGTTAGAAGTAAAATAACCTGTTTGTATAGGCTGAGTTAGTCAGCAAAGTGGATGATAGAGGCTTGGAAGTGTAATTGTGAAGACTGGAATTTAAATCCTGCCTCTGACATCTGCTAGGTGTGTGATCTTAGTTAAGTCACTTGTCTCTCTCAGCTTTAATTTCCTCATCTGTAAAAAGGGGATAATAATAGCACCGACCTCATAGGATTGTTAAATGAATTGAATGAGATAGCATCTATAAAGAATTTTGTAAATCTTGAAGTGTGACATAACTAGATAGTATTATTTTAGTTAGATATTATTATTATCAAGAAAGTAGCTTAAAAGGTAATATTACCCAATTGAAAACAAGTAGAGAGCAGAGGCTGAAGAACCTAATTTTGATTGGGACAGAACAGTGTTATGTTTATTTATTTTTTAAATTTTAATTAATTAATTAATTAGGAACATTTTCCCATGGTTACAGGATTCATGTTCTTTCCCTCCCTTCCCCCCATGCCCCTCGCATAGCCAACACACAATTCCATTGGGTTTTACATGTATTATTGATCAAGATCTATTTCCATATTATTGATATTTGCACTAGGGTAATCCTTTAGAGTCAATATCCTCAGTCATATCCCCATCAACCCATGTGATCACACAGTTGTTTTTCTTCTGTGTTTCTACTCCCACAATTTTTCCTCTGAATGTGGATAGTGTTCCTTCTCATAAGTCAGGGTTATATTTAGTAAGAGTAATGGTGTGTGTGTGTGTGTGTGTGTGTGTGTGTATTTGTTGTTCAGTCATGTCTCACTCTCTTTGACCCAGTTTGGGGTTTTCCTTATAAAAGATACTGAAGTGGTTTGCCATTTTCTTCTCCAGCTCATCTTATAGATGAGGAAACTGAGGAAAACAGGGTTAAGTGATTTGTCCAAGGTCACACAGCTATTAAGTGTTTGAGGCCAGATTTGAACTAGAGAAAAGTCTTCCTGATGCAAAGCCCAGTGCTCTATTCATGTGTGTGTGTGTGTGTGTGTGTGTGTGTGTGTGTGTGTGTGAAGGAGGATAAGGGGGACAGTGTGGAGAGTGGGTCACTGCTAAAGAGGAGATGCCTCAGCAGAGATCCACAGTTTGGATCCTAGGCTACAAGAATGGCAAAAGGAAAATGGAAGGTGCCCAAGTGGGAGTTATTTAACAGCTAATGCTAGGACAGAATCTAGTCCTAATAAATACGTTTGCTGAAGTGAGAAAATTAGAAATGAGGTTTGTCAGTTCCTAGAGAATTAGCATTTCAGAATTCTAAAAGATGAGCTAATATCAAATACTCCAATCATCCTTATTTTTTATAATTAAATATATTGTCTACTAACCACAATGTAAAAAAACCTTTATCAACAAGGGACATTTGAGGAAGAGATCCAAACTTAAATAGATACTAAATGATATGGGCTTTTTTCGCTTTTAAGATATTAAGTTAGAGTCCAAAAACATAGATTGGTTGTCCATATCTGTAATTTACTGACCATGTAAGCCCAGTCAAGTCCCCTTAATATCCATGAGCCTTTGTTTTTTAACATTTAAAATGGGAGTAATAATATCAGGCTTACCTTCCTCATATATTTGTTGTGAGACTTGATGAGACAATTAATGTGAAAACAATTGGTAAATAGTGACATCCCCTCTAAAAGGAAGATAGCATTATTACTGGCATTAGCATCTAGTGGAAAGAGTGATAGACTCAGAAAATGTGGATGTGGTTCCTGGCTCTAATATTAATAGTCCAACTCTTTCATTTTACAATAGGGAAAGCCCATCAGTGAGGTCAAAGAACTTACCCAAGATCCTACAATTTGGAAGTACCTTAGCCAAAGTCTCTGACATCAAATTCAGTGCTCTTTTCATTAGACCATGCTTTTCTCTCTTAGTTGTTGTCAATCACTTGTTCAGTTGTGTCCTACCCTATGTGACCCCATTGACTTTGTCCATGGAATTTTCTTTGGCATAGATACTAGAGTAGTTTGCCATTTCCTTCTCCAATTTGTTGCCATTTTACAGATGAGGAATGGAGAGAAATAGGAGTTAAGTGATTTGTCCGTAGCCACACAACTAGTAAATGTCTGAGGCTGAACTCTCTTAGTAACTGTGATTAAAGACGAATTAGCTCTCCTCTTAAAAGTCACAGATTTTTCATTTAAAAGACATGGATAATATTTGTAGTTTCTACCTACCTCCTGATTCTATCCATTTTATTTACCTACTGATTCTACTCATTTACCCACCTACCCACCTAATCTTGTATCACCTTTCTACCAACCCATGAGAGATGTTGAGAGGAAAGTGCTTTTTGGACTATTAAGCATTTTAGAAATGAGAGCTCTCTTCTCTTTGTTCTTATGAATTTATTGAAATTTGAATCATATACCAATATACTATAGTTCAATGGAATGAATGGAAAGAAAAGTATTCATTCTAATATTGAAATGACAATTGGGATGATAATAGTCAATCAGATGGTCTGTTTAAGGTAGGACATTTCTATCACACTTGAAATTTTATGAAGCCCTTTATTTTCTCTTTTGACTCTCCTGTGAGGTCAATGCCACAGATATTGCTATCCCCACTTTAATGAGAAAAGGAAGATTCAAAGAAGTTAAAGGACTTGCTCAAGCTCACAAAACAAGGAAGTGTAAGACCCAGGATTCTATCCAAGTTTTCCTGATTGCAAATCCTGCACTTGGTCCTCTTGGCCTCTGATTTTCTGGACCCCCTGTTCTATCATCAGGGGCAGTTATAGACAGTGGTTAGAAGACGACTTGGAACCAGGGAAGGCTCATCTTCATGATCTCAAATCTAGCCTCTACTGGCTGTGTGTCCTTGGGCAAGTATCTTAACACTGTTCACCTCAGTTTCCTCAACTGTAAAATGAGATAGAGAAGGAAATGGCTAACAACTCCAATGTCTTTGCCAAGACAACTCCAAAATATGGTCATGGAGAGTTGGACATGACAAACAAATGAACAACAGAATGTTCTGTTTTGTTCCTTCTTTTGTTTGGATTTACAGACTTCTCTCCCAAAAGATAACACTGCATCTCTGTTCATTCTCCCCTGTGCTGGTTGCATTTCTCTCATGCCCCCAACACACTAGACTGAGAGACGTAAACATATTTCTTAATCCCCATTTATACTGACACACCCTCCCTTTGCCACAATCACTCAGTAAATTCTCTTCCTTTAAAGTTTCTTCATCCAGATAATAATAAAAACACAGTACTTTAGGGTTTGAGAAGCTATTCATGTATATTATCTCATTTGATCCTCATAACAACTCTGAAATTGGTTCTATTATTACCTACATTTTACAGATGTGGATACTGAGACTGAAAGAAATCAAGTGACTTGCCCAGGATCTTATAGCTAGGAAGTGTCTTAAGCAGGATTTAAAGCCTTTTCTCTTCCTACCTACAAGTTCAGTTTTCTACTTACTCTGCCATCTAGATGTCCCAGAAAACTATGGAAATGATCTATAAGTTCCAAGGTCATCTCATAGGCTCATAGTCTTCCCTTCCCACTCAGTCTTATACTAGAGGGCTTAAACATACGTGTCTTTCTTCTGTCAAATACTCTGAGTTCCCAGTTCATCGACTGTCATGACCTTAACTTTCACTCTACTGTAGGCACACAAAGATGGTTCCTCCTTACTTTCACCACTGTGCATATTGTGATTGATTAAAAAACTTGATTAAAAACTTTGGAATTCCCCTCCATGCATAATCTCCTATAGTTTCTCTCTATCCTTGTGTTTCACTCTTTCTTCATTTATCCTTCAGTCTTTCCATTTTTCAGGGCTCTCCCATGCCACCGCTCCTGTTCCTACTTTACCTTTCCAATCTTAACCATATAGTTAAGCAATTCAGTTTTATGATGTCCTCTACTAATTCCTTATCCTGAACCACTGTCAAACATTGGATCTATTCTCTATTACCCCTAATACAATGCACTAATCTGACCTTGTCATCCCACTGCTCATAAAACTCTAATGACTCCCGAATGCCTTTAATTTCAAATATATCTCTATTTGCCATATTAAAGCCCTGAACTTTCTAGGCTTAACACACATTACTTTCACTTACTCCCTATTCTAACCCAACTGTCCAGCTTGCTATTCTAGGGAAATTCCATCTCCCACCTCTATGAACCAATAATCTCCCTTTCCCAATCATGTCTGGAACATATTACTCCTGACCTCCATCTCTTAGAATCCCTAACTTCTTTTAAAATAGTTCAATGACTACCTCCAGTACCTCCCTAGATTACTTTGTATTTATCTTATATATGCTAAGTATTTACTTTTATATCTGTTTATATTTTTTCCCCCAACAGTGGGCATAGACTATTTCCTTTCTTATCTTAATGTTCTCAGTGTTGAAGACAATGTTTGGACACATAAAAGGCACTTCTTAACTTTTGTTGATCAATTGATGCAATTAAATGCAATATAGCAGTATAGTGATCCTTCACCCATTGCAGGAGTTACATTCTAGAGCACCCCCCCCTCCCAATAGGTGAAAATCGACAAAGTAACAATGTTATACTTATTTTATTATTTATATACATTTTAAGGCTTTATAAACCTTTTCCACATTCTTATTAACCCTTTCCACACTCTTATAAAAACACTGAGCCAATCAGTGCCCAGGAAATAGAACACAGTGCTGTGTTTAGTCACCTTTCATTCCATCAGCCAATCTCACATTGGCAAACTTGCAGAAGTGGTACCTGTAGTGGCATACTGCATTTCCATTGTATACAGTATGGTATTCATCTGCAAAATACTATGATATAGAGAAAACTCCTCAATGCAGAATTATATACACACAGACACACACACATATACATACACACACACACACACACACACACACACATATATATTTAAAACCCTCAATACAGTGAAGCCACAATAAGTGAATGGCAATATAGTGAGGGACACTGTAAACTGGACTGTTTTAAACAGTGCATATTGTATCTCTTAGAGATTAATTTATAGAGAAATTATGTAAATTTCTATATATTTCTAATAATTATATATGTATAAAATAAAAAATGTAATACCTTTTGCAAATGTGAAAAACAAAACTCTTTCAATCTGGTGGGAAACTTTCCTCCTGACCCTAGCTGGTGACCAGTTTATGCCCCAGAGTATGAGAATCGATTTCCCTTATAATTTTTGTCCTTGGTACTGAACTGGAAGGTATTGTTGTTAAGGAGCCAGTCTAATCCACAAATGGATTCCACCTCAGAAATGTCTTAAAGCCAAGTCAGTATACTAGGAGGGGGCTGGGAATTGTCTTCATACCTAGACCAAGTAATGAAGTGGGGATTAACAAGAATGCCTCCAAAATTCTGAAAGTTCATGTTAATATCAGCATATATGTTTTAGTGAAAAAAATGTTCTGGGGGAATATTACTTGTGTTTCATCTCCTAAGCTCTATTCATCAGTGCCCATTTCCCTCCCTCCTTCCCATTCTCCATAAAGATTAAGCCAAAGAGGGGTAATAGATTTGCTACCTCTGACTGCCAGGGTGAGCTTAGTCATACAGCTTCAGGTAGTTTAAACCTGGTGCAATTTAGGGCCCTGTTAAATCCCACTGAAAGAATGCTATTATTGCTTATTGCTTGTTAACTGCCAGGGCAAAGTTCACTGGAAAACATTCTGGGTTTCTTACCTATAGAACTGTGTCTGCTAAAATTAGGTACTCCAAGTCTATACGCATTTATTAAACACCTTTTATATGTAAGATGCCATGCTAGACTGGAGGATACAGAGTTCAGAAATGATAACTGGGGCTCTAAATGAATTTACATTTTGCCAGAGGGTGGAGCAGAATAGGATGTCTAGTATACTGATAATTATGATTTAAAATAGAGAATGAGAAGGCAAAGCTGGGCAGCTAGGTGGCTCAGTAGATTGAGAATCATGTCTAGAAATGAGAGGTCCTGGCTTTGAATCTGACCTTAGATGTTTCCTGGCTGTGTGACCTTGGGGAAGTCACAAACCCCATTGCCTAGCTCTTACTGGTCTTTTTTCTTAGAACCTATACACAATATTTATTCTAAGATGGAAGGTAGGGTTTTTCTTTTTCAAGAGGGCAAAGGAAAGAGCCAGACAATAAAAATGGTTAACATCGATCTATCTTTAATACATCTATAACATCTATCTTTAAGATTTTCAAAATACCGACTATACATTATTATCTTGTTTCTAGGGTGTTTGTATAGAGTGTTCAAAGAGGACTAGTACCTCTGGTTTGAGGGCTTGACAAGCCCTTTTCAGGGCTGTTCATCCACCTTTGGTGTCTACTTGTTATCCTTCTCTTTCACCATGACTCCCAAGAAGCTATAGCATGAGCTATGGCCACATCTTAGTAAAACTGTCTTGGCACCCAGGCTAAACAAGGTTAAGGGTAACCAACAGCCCTCAAATGCATCAGTGAGTTAGGAGAATGTCTTCCCAAGCATGTAAAGACTTCTCCTGGAAGGATGGACAAATGAGAGCAATCTATTCCAATGGCCATGATAAATCGCTGAAGTTGGTGCTAGAGCTTGGCCATACTGTGAGGATGCCAAGGCATTCCATTGCATCCCAGGCCATTGCCAATCATCCTATCTTTTGTCCTACCACTGGACTCCGGAAGAGAAAGTAAGGCCGATTACTTTGTGCAACTATCTCATTTCATTCTCCCAGAAATCCCTGTGAGATCGGATTAATTATCCCTGTTTTAGAGCTGAGAAAACCTGAGACTCAGAGAGATGAGATGACTTACCCATAATCATATAGCCACCAAATATTGGAAGTGGGATTTAAGCCCTGGTTTTATCAACTCCAATCCACTTCTACTATACCACACTGCCCCTCCAGATCATTCTAAGGTATAATTATCTCCATTATACAGATGAGAGAATGGGGCATTTCATATACTGGGTGTGATAATCTAAGCTTTAAATTCTGTAGATTGTGATGGTGCTAATCACTTAGTGTGCACCATTAGGGTTTGCAAACTATATTTTAAATAGCATATTTGTAATACCATATTTTATTAGGTTTTTAGACTTGCAAGGGCATCAAGTGGCTTGGAAAGTTGTCAGCAGAAATGACCAGCAAAAACCCAAGAAAACTGTTGTGTCATGCAAAGATAGACCTTGTGGAAAGTTGAAAGTGTAGACCTCTCCCTGCTACATCTTGGAGCAGGCATGTCAAATATTGTTGCTCCAACCAGATAAAAATGCAGCAGGGAAGTAATTAAGAAAATAAGTAGAAGAGAATAGAACATTTTTTGTTGTTGTCATTAGGTGATTTTATAACACCATTGAGGTTTTCTTGGCAAAGATTTGGAGCAGCTTGCCATTTCCTTCTCCAGACTATTTTTACAGATCAGGAAACTGAAGTAAACAGGGTTAAGTGAGTCACCCAAGGTCACACAGCCAATAAGTGTATGAAGTCAGTTTGAAGTTAGGAAAATGAATCTCCCTGGCTTCAGGCTCTGTCTACTGTGCCATCTAGCTGCCCCAAAAGAAAACACAAATAATGTTAATATAGGATTTTCTAAGTCAATGTGTGACCTGTAGATTCTTTTATGTATGAGAGACTCTATTTCTATTTGAGTGAGGTACCGCTGGACAGAGGCTAATTCTTTTTTATTTGTGGTGAAGAAAAAAATTGAAGTTTAAAAGGATGGCATCATACTTGTAGTTTTAACTATTTCTCTCTAACTTTAGAATATGGGCTGCTGAAGCAACCTCTCACTCGCTCTCTCTAACATTAGAGAAGACGTGTTCCTGAATGTCTGTGTGAAATGGGAGACAGAAGAACCTCAGAGATCTTGATAGCCTTTCTAGAATTTTATTTATATTATCAAAGTAGATTGTTGCCATTTCCTTCTCTAACTCACTTAAAAATGAGGAAACTGAGGCAAATGGGATTAAGTGACTTGTGCAGGATCACACAGTAACTAAGTGCTGGGATTTGAACTCAGGAAGAAGAGCCTTTCTGACTCCAGTCCTGGTTCCCTCCCCACCCCTTAGCTACCCTAGAAACTAGAAAATATTTACAACATCTAGTTTCTGTGTGTTGGAAGATATAGATATGCTGATGAGCTGTTTTTATGGCTTCTTCTTACATGGTTCTTTTTGAGAGATGGCATTATGCTTGCTTCCATAGTAAATCAGAGTATCATAGGTGAAAGCACAGGACTTTTTATGACAATCCCAAAAAATTTTGTTTGCTTTTCAGCCATGAAATGATGAATTTTTTTTTCATCATCGCAACTCATGAGGACCACCCTCCAAGATCTAGAGACTTATAATTTATATCACTGGAAGGAGGGCCAGCAAGGATGAAACCACAGATCTTTTCTATTTCACAAATTATCCCGTATTTAGGTATGCCTGGAACGTGTTTGTGGATTGGAGAATGTGCCGCAGAGAGCAAGAGGTGCCCTTTGCTACTTAGCTCCTGAAAAGTCTCCTTGGAGCAACTGGTTCCCTCTGCTTCACAGTGGTAAGAATAGTCTCTATTCTTTCTAGTACACAGTCAGCCTAAAACATGTTGGAAAGCTATATTCTTTGAATGCCTCTTATAGCCAAGTCTTCACTATTACTAGCCAGCAAGAATTTCTTACAGGTTCAAAGATGCACATGGTAATGTATGATCTTCCCAATCAGTATCTGACTTTCAATTTTCCTCCTCTTCCTCCTCTTCCTCCTTCTCCTCCTCCTCCTTCTCCTGCTCCTCTTCTTTTCCTCTCTTTCTCTCTCCCTTCTTCTTCCTTATTCTGTGGCATTCTAGTCTCTTTCAGTCCTATCCAATTCAATTCAACAAAAACTTTCTATGTACCAGGCAGAGGTCAAAAGGTATAGTTGACAGTGTGCTGGGTTTGGCGATATCAAGACCTAGGTTCAAACTGACCTACTGATACTTGCTAGCTGTGTAACCTGGAAGAAGTTACTTAACCTCTCAATGTTCTAAGATTGTTTACTAAGTCACAGACAAGTTAATTTGACTTGGTGGGGGGAGACTTTCAAGGGGAGTTCCTCGTATTGCCAATATCAGGGAGCAATTACATTTGGATATTGCAAAAGACCGCAATAAGACTTTTGGGACACCTTGCATTTGCCTTGTGCCCGAGGCAATAGTACCCCAAAGACAAAAATTGGCAACAATACTTGCCCTCAAAGAGATTAAATTCCACTTTTCCCCTTGATCCTCTTTCCTCTCTCTGCCTCCCTCACTTAAATGCTTTTTTTTGCACATTCCTTCTTCCATACACAGAGCCTAATGAACTAAGGAGATAAAACTCCATGGAGTCCTTTCATCTTGGTGAAGCAGCTCTGGTGAAAGTTTTGCTAGTAGAAGAGGTCAAAGCAAATGGTAACAAAGAAGTTTGGATGTAATTCATGGATTTTATTGATTTCTGATGTTACTTTTTCTCAGCAACTGAGTCATTTTTGTCCCTTGGTAATTTATTCAAGGGAGGAGTAAATACTTAACTCCATTTGATATGTAACGCTAATGGGAAATGGGAAAAGATTTTGGGATATATGATGCTTTCATATTGGGAAAAGGAATCTATTTCACCAAATACCCTCATGACTACTTGAATTTAAATGAATCTTGGAGGTTAGGAGAACAAGGAAAGGTGTCAAAGAGGTATATCCAAATATTATCAGTCAGTTCTACTAAAACTGTTTTAAAAGGAGATGGAAGATTTGATACTCTTGTACTAGCTAGAAAGCTACTAAATATTTGGAAAGTATTTACTATAGAAAAAAGAGGTGGGCATTTCCATGGATTTCCTCCATCTCTTTGGAAAAGTAATATTCTCTATCTTGAGATTAACACCAAAGAGGGTATTAAAATGAATTGCTCTGAATGAGCTCATATTTTTGCTTTTCTTTGGGACTTCTGGCTTTTGTTTTTGAGAAACTGACCATTCCTGCCATAAGAATTTCTCTGGACACAGCTGGGATGTAGGGGGAAAAGAAAACCCTTTACATGTTCTATAGCAAACAGCTTTAAGGCTATGTCTGCTTCAGCTCTTGGGAGAATGAAACAGTAGTTGTGGCAATAAATGGTGGTGCTTTCCCCCCCAACTCCCAAAGTGACCACACTAAACAGCCCCAGCCAGGATAGTCATGTGACCACTCTGACAGACATTCATTCATAATTTGATGAGTTCCCCACCTAGAATCTGGCAGGCTGACAACCCAGCACCTGCTTAACCCAACTTGTGAGCGAGGAGTCCCTCAGCAGTCAATGAAATGCTATGTTTTTAACGGCCTCTTTTTTTCATTCAGTATTGCTTTAGCACCATTTTCTAAGTGTGCAAAACTCTGGTCAAAACTTCAGGTAATCATCCTGGTCAGAAGAAGACCCAAGCCATTTTTATTTAGTTTCAATAAGGCTCGAGGGGTCTGGAGACAGATTTTTTCCCACTCTATAATTATAAAGGAATAATTTAATAAAATAAGTTTCTTTAAAAACTATTAAAATTTCACCTATTTCAGATATTTCAAAATATTGAATTTTTCAAAACAGGAAAACCTATTTGTTTATTTGTTAGCATGTGGCCTGTATTGTGCTCAGAGCTAAGGGGTATATTAAAAGAAGTAAGATATAGCCCCTGCACTTCAGAAGCACATAGTCTGTCTGGAAGGAAAGAAAGAATGAAAGGAGAGAGGAAGGAAAGAATGAAGCAAAGGAGGAAGGAAGGAAGGAAGGAAGGAAAAGAGAGATGGAGGGAGGAGAGAAGGTAGGGAGGAAGGAAGGAAGAAAGGAAGGAAAGAAGGAAAGAAGGAAGAAGGGAAAGAAGGGAGGAAGGAAGAAGTGGAGGGAGGAGAGAAGGGAGGGAGGAAGGAAGGAGAGAGGGAAGGAAAAAGGAAAATGAGACAGGAAGGAAAAAAGAAGGGAGGGAGGAAGGAAGGAAGAAAAACAGGAAGGGAGAAAGGAGGGGAGGTAAGAAGGAATGAGAGAGGTAGGGAAGAAGGAAGGGAGGGAGGGAGAAAAGAAGGAAGGAAGGAAGAAAGGCAAGAAGGGAGAAGGAAGGAGAGAGGGGGAAGGAGGGAAGGAGGGAGGAGAGGAAGATAAAAGGGCGGAAGGGAGGAAGAAACAGAGGGAAGGAGGAAGCAATGGAGGGAGGGAGGAAGGAAGGAAGGTGAAAAGACAGGGAAGGAGGGTAGGAAGAAGGAAGAAAGGAAAGAAACATTTAGTAATACTTACTATGTGCTTGGGACCAGGCTGAGTGCTTTACCTTGTAATGCGAGGTGGCTAACAGAAACTTTTTGCTTCTATAATTTCTAACAGTCACAAAAAGTCAGTTAGAAGTCTTAGAATCTTCAGAAAGTCAGTTAGAACTTAAAGCTACAAATAGAGGTGAAGTTCCAACTGATGAGGCTTTTGCCTTCTGGCTTTCGCTGTGGCTGGAGGCTTTTGCTTTTGCTTAACCTGTTAGCTTAGGCCTTTTGGCTTGGCTTTGACCTAATTACTTTGGCCTTGGCCTGTGCTTATCTTGTCTTGGGGAAATTTAGATCTATCTCATTTCTCTGGACCTCTCCCTGATCTCTCCATCCATATCCCTCCTCTTCCCCTGAATTTCCTGTGGGTCCTGGGTGGAAGGGAGGGCTTTGTGATTGAACATTATGGGTTTTAGTTTCTATAGACAAGTAGAGTCAAACAAATTACCCCGTTTTTTTTTTAACCCTTAATTTTGGTGTATTGTCTCATAGGTGGAAGAGTGGTAAGGGTGGGCAATGGGGGTCAAGTGACTTGCCCAGGGTCACACAGCTGGGAAGTGGCTGAGGCCGGGTTTGAACCTAGGACCTCCCACCTCTAGGCCTGACTCTCACTCCACTGAGCTACCCAGCTGCCCCAAGTTACCCCTAGTTTTAGTGATTTAATAAGGACTTTATTTAAAAGGTAGTCAAATCTTCCAACTGGGAGAGCAGGCTCTCTCAATCTAAACCTCTCCTGTGACCCATCCCCCACCATCACCCCTCTCCCTAGCAGCAGTTAGAAAATCCTGAACCTCTTCCCTTTGACTAACCTGAGATTAATAAATTCCCTTGTTACCTACTCAAAGCCTCTGGTGAATCATTGTATCGAAGATTGAGGCAAGGGCTGAAGGGGAAGGAATCATTTTCTTTTTATTTCTTGAGAGAACTGGGGGCATCCATCTTGGCAGGAAGTACTTACCCAAGACTTCCTCCAGCCATCAGTTTGATTGGCAGGGAGAGGCCCTCTCGACTCCTCCGTCAAGAGACTTTAGAAACTAACAAGAGAAACCCTCCAGCCAAACCTAAACATTTCTTACTGGCCCTAATTTCCTCCCTGTATCCTCTGTCTCAAGACTTTGGGAATAAACCTGTTTGAGCTGCCCTCTCCTACATACCCCATTTCCTTTATCTCCTATATACCTTCCCTTACCTTTATTCCTCCTCCAATCACCTTATAATCACCTAATATCCCCTTTTATCCTTCCTCACACCCAAATTGCCTTGTTGACCCACTCAAATTACCTTACTTACTTCTTTATAACAACAGGTATCTTTTCTAGTTCTTACAATAACCCTAGGAAATAGGTGCTATTTTTATCCCCATTTTACAATTGAGGCAACTGAGCCCAATAGAAATTAGTTGATTTGCCCAGAGTCACACAGTTATTATGTGGTTGAGGTTGGATATGACCTCAGTTCTTCCAGACTCCAAGGCCTAGCGCTCTGTCGCCTCTCTCCTCAGCTGGGCTTAGCTACTAGAGAGGTGTAAGTGTTAATTAATAATTCAAGGAGCACTGTGTGTGGTTAATGCTTTATACAATGAACTGGGTAGTCAATACTACAGGATTTGAAGAAATATCAAGATCACTAACTGTGGGCTTGAGTGTGGAATCAGAAGAAACTGCAGACAGAATGTGAAAGGAAGTTAAGGAGAGTTTTAGAAATTTATTGCTCACTCCCTGGATAATGTCGGCTGAGACACTTCATCTCACAGAGCCTCAGGTTGCTTATCTATAAAGTGAAGTGAATGAAGGACCTGCTGATTTCTCATAGAATCATGGACCTCCACAGCTGATTCTGGGATGGGTCATCTAGTTCCAGGATTCTATATCTGGACTTGGAAAGGAGGTTAGAGAGTGGCTTGTCTAAACTTCTCATTTTACAGATGAGGAAACTATTCCTCCACCCTCCCTAAGGTTAAAAGCCTTGCTCATAATCACATGCATAGTGACAGAGTTGGGATTTTTAACTCTTTTCCTGACTCCAACTTCAGTGCTCTTTCTGCTTTACCATTCTACTAATTTATCTTATTTTTTTTCCTTGTTAAAGATGACAAAGCTGAGGCTTGAAGGCTGAAGTTACTTAATAAAAAGTATGCAGATAGCTAGCATTAGAACAAAGAAAGATGAAAAACAATAAGTTTGTTTTAGACTGGATCTCTCAGGACTGATATTTATGATATGACCCATGGCCTGTGGATTATTATTATTATTTCTAATAATTATAGTAGTAATAATAACAGTAGTAGAAGTGGTAGTAATAGTATTTATAGTAGTAGTAATAATAGTAATGGTAGCATTGGTTGTAGTAGGATTGGCAATAGTAGTAGTGGTAGTAGAAGTATTAACAGTAGTAGTAATAGTAGTAGTAGTAGTAGTAGTAGTAGTAGTAGTGGTAGTGGTGGTAGTGGTGGTAGTGGTGGTAGCAGCAGCAGTAGTAGTAGTTTTAGAAACTTACTAGCATCTTAACTTTTAATCCTACCCTTTCCTCTGGATAAAGCCTTTGGAGCAGCTAATATCCAAGAACAGAAACAAAAAATCCCTCCATTGGTGACACTCACATTAACTCAATCAATAATACATCAATAAAGTGCAAAGGAAGGGAATATGCATTTATATGGCATCTGCTATGAGCCAGGCATCGCAGTAGGTGCTTTATACATATCATCTCATTTGATTTTCACAACAACCCTGTGAGGTAGGTACTATTATTATCCTGATTTTATAGTTGAGGAAACGGAGGCATACAGAGTTAAGTGACTTGCTTAGGATCATACAGCTGGTAAGTGTCTGAGACTAGATGTGATCTGAGGTCTACCTGACTCCAGGCCCAGTATTCTATCCTTTGGCTATCTCTGAACAAAGAACAAAAAAGTATCAATGAAGAATCAGGTCATCAAAAATTACAGAAGGAAATTTTTTTTTTAAATTACAGGAGGTTATCTTTAAGGAGGCTGGACTCCTTAAATACAAAATATGCAAGAAATGGTAGAAATTGACATCAAAACATTGATATGTTTGACCATTTCTCTTCTAGCCCAGTTCTGGTTCCTGGTTTTCCAAATCATACTATTTCATTCTGGACATTCCTGGAATACCTTTATCTCTTCTCTTCCCCCTTTCAACTCTCTTTTATAGGTTGTTTTCTCCCATGTGAATGGAGGCTTCTTGAAGGTAGACACTTTCTTTTTTCTTTTACTTATATTTAAATCTTACATTTGTAACATATCCCTAGTGCTTGGTATAATGTCAGGCACATAGTAAATATTTAATAAATGCCTACTTTCTTCCCTGGAGGATAGAATCCTACATTAAAAGCTCACTATCTTTTCTAAATTAATAGATAACAAATCCCCATTCTCCAAATAGAGATCTCCAGATATTGTTGAGAATTCAAGACACCAGTTATATGAGAACCAGAGGACTTTCACGGACAAATTTGTCCATAATCAAGTGGACAAGACAGTGATCTATAAAAATTTAATAACAATGTTTTTAATAGGTGTTGTTATATAAAATACTCAAAATCTGGAATGAAAACTTCAAAACTTAGAGAAAGAGCAGAGGAAATCAAAACCATGTGGGAAGAGGATGAGATACACATTTTAGTCCCATCCTCCTTTTTGCTATCAGAATTGTCCCATGCAGCCTTTTATTCAATTACCAGAAAGCATTGATTTTATCTACTTTTGCAATAGTCTACAGAACATTAAATATGAAGAAATAATTTGTTGTTCAGTTGATTCAGTTGCGTCTGATTCTTTATGTCCCCATGGACTACATTGTTCATGAGATTTTCTTGGCAAAGACTCTGGAATGGTTTATCATTTCCAGACAAATAGAGGTTAAATGACTCACCTAGGGTCACAAAACTAGTATGTCTGAGGACAGATTTAAATTGTGGCTTTCTTGACTCCAAGCCTAGCACTCTATCCATTTAGACATCTAGTTGCCTCATAAAAGAAGGATAGTAGAGTATCAACTTGTTCCAGGACTATTTTAGCTGAACTTTATAAAAAAGACTAGAATGAGATGATGACTACAATGATAATAATGAAATTCTTTTGGATAGAATGTTATTCTTTTTAAAAGTACTATTATATTTATTAGTCAATTAAATTTAACAAACACTATAATATATCTACTACATGCAAAGGCACTGTGCTAGGTTGGTTACCGGAAAACCGGTAACCAACAATAACCACAAAATAGCCATACAATAAACAAAAAAATGAATCCAAAGAGTTTCTGCCCTCAAAGACCTTCTGCTCTCATTAGTTAGAGTTTCATGAGCTACAGGTGAGTGAGATCTCATCCTGGTGGAGTGAAGAAAGTCAAGGGAGCAAATAGATGACAGAGATTCTTCTGGGCTCCTGAGTCATGCATCTTCATGAACTAATTTGATTCAATTTAATAAGTATTTACAGAGGATCTACTACATATGAAGTGCCAGGAGTCCAAAGAGCAAGCCTGAATAATCCCTCTCCTGAAGGAATTTACAATGTATGGGCAAGAAATACTGAGCATACTGATAAATATAAGCAATATACAGAGTAAGGACATTTTTTGTGGGGAAGGGAGGAAGATTGCTGACAACAGGGGAGAAGCAGTAAAAAGGTTTCTTGAAGGACATAATATGTGAATCATTTTTTAAACCTTTACCTTCTAAGAATCAATACTAAATATTGGTTCAAAGGCAGAAGACCCTGTGAGAGCTAGGCGACTGGAGTTAAAGTGACTTGCCCAGGGTCTCACAGCTAGGAAGTGTCTGAGGCAATATTTGAAGCCAGGACCTGGCTTTCAATCCACTGAGCCACCTAAGTACCCTTGTGGACTGAATTTTGAAGGAACTAAGGAATTCTAAGAGGAAATAGTTATAGGTAGGGATTTAGCCTGAAGATGCAATATTATATATGGAAAACCACTGATCTATCTTCACTCAGTGCTAGTGTTCCAAAGAAGAATATACATTTTGAGATCATAGAATAATAGCATCCTCAAAGTGGAAGGTGCCCCAGAGGTATATTAAGTTTTATCATAGCCTAAAAAAATATGAATCTCCTCTACAATATGCCTGTCCAATCTTGACTAAACTCTCTCCCATGCAATGATAGGGAATTTACTACTTAATAAAATAGCCCATTCCATTTTGGGGTAATTTCTAATGCTAGGAAATAGAAAACTCTTACCTTCTCTGATTCTGAAAGCTCTTTGGTGATGAGGTTAGTGACAGAGAAAGGAGATGAAGACATCTGAGAGTCTTGTCCAAGGCCAAACTGTGGACTCTTGTCAGGTGCCATAACTCACTGTCAGGGTCATGGGAGTGTTGAGTTATCATTTTCCTAGAAGGGATTCTGTCCTTTAAAACTAAAAATGGACAAAGGGATGTAATTTGAACATGGCTAACTCAACAAAATTGTTATATGACATTCTTTGAGGCTCCATCAAGTCATCATAGTGTTAGGAACTGCTATATGAAAAAGAATCTCAGACTTTTACTTGTGATGCCATCTTGGTCAAGTCAATGAATTTCTGTAAGCTTCAGTTTAGTCATCTATAAAATGGAGATAATAGCACTTCTCAAGATCTCAAGTTGCAAGGCTCAAGTGAGATCATACATAGAAAGTGCTTTATAAATATTCAAAAGCTTTGAAAAAATGAGTTAGTGTTATTATCATTATTATTTCATTCTTTTTCAATGGAGTTCAGATAGAAATGGTCCCAGAACAAGTTGCAAGCCTGATAAAATTCTTTTCTCTTTAATATTTATTTGTTTAAATTTGTTTCTTTGTTATATTAAGATACCCAGGTAACTTCCTCCCATCCCCATATTAGAGAAGGTATTATCTGACAAAAAGATATATTTATATATAAAACTAGGTCTTGCTTATTTCTGCCTGTCAGTTCTTTCTCAGGAGGTGGACATACACAAGTCATTCATTCTTCAAGCAATATTTCTGTTGTTGTATATAATGTTCTCTTGGTTCTGCTCATTTCACTCTCATAACTTCACGTAGATCTTTCCATGTTGTTTTTTTAATCATTTCTTATGGCACAGTAGTATTTCATCACAATCATATGCCATAACTTCTCCAATCCATGGGCATCTATTTAATTTCTAGTTCTTTGCCACCACAAAGACCACTGTGTAGATTTTAAAATTAATATTCAATATCTCCAAGATATAATATTTATAAAAATTTATTAATATTTAACTAGAGAGCTAGTGAACACAGGGAGTGCTCACCAAACCCCACTCACATGGAAGAGAGAGCTAGAGAGGCATTTCCAAGACTTATATACAATCAGGTAAAGGACGCAGGTAAATAAACAAGGAAAAAAGGAACCTTGGTACAAGGGGAGAATGCTGGGAGATGAAGTCTAATTTCCACTTACATAACTGCTATAGATATTTTAGAACATGTAGGTTCTTTACCTTTTCCCCTGATCATCTTAGGAAATAAACATAATAATGGTATTAACTGGGTCAAAAGGCATGCACAGTTTTATAATTCTTTGGGCATACTTCGATTGTTCTGTGTCCTCATTTCCCTACGTACTCTCCAATATATGCCATTTTGTCCTTTTGTTTGGCCAGTTTTAATAGATGTGAGATGACATCTCAGTTGTTTATTGAGTTGTAGGGGTGTTTTATAGTTGAACAAAAGCATTAGAACATATACTCAAAATCTATAGGATCACTAATAGGATTTCTATAGTAGACAGGACAACAGGGAGAACTAGTACCTCTAAATTGTTTCCATATGATTTAAGCTTCTCTGCTTGATCTCTATAATTAGAAAGATTTTGATTCCATACAGATTGGCGATTATGAGTATTTGATATGGCAGTACATACATAAAAGATTTTCAAGTTTTTATGAATCAGTGTTATATATGGACAATTTTGAACAATAGCTAAAGTCTATGACAATATTCTGGTTATGGCACAGTTTGTTAAATTATTGTGGATATTTTGAGGTTTATATTTATTGTATGGGGATTTGTTTCCTATCAGTAATTATCATCATTATTAAATTTATTATTAGTCATAAAACTGCATGGAAGAAAAAAATGGGATGTGTTTGAAAATACATTTGTAGAATTGCTTACCATCTCAGGGAAGGGAGAAGGAAGGAAGGGAAAGAGACAATTTGGATAATATAATTTTGGAAAATGTATATAAAATGTTGTTATTACATGTAATTAGGAAAATAAAATATTAGATAAAATAAAAAATACATTTTAAGACATTTGTGATCTTGATCTGGGGCCAAACTTCTCCTGGCATTTGGTTTATACCTTTTGCTTGCTTGTCTTACATTCCCACTTATATAATATTCATTTGTGCATATGATTTATCTTCCCTTTTAGACTGTAAACTCTGAAGGCTGAGTCTGTCTTCATATTTCTATTTCTTCAGTGCCCATTACAGTGCCCTACTTGATAAATATTTGTTAAAACTGTTTTTTTCAGGTTTTATAGTCTATCTGTAGCATTCACTATAGTGCCTTGCACACAGCAGGTGCTTAATAAATGCTTGAAAGATTGGATTGCTGCCTGTCCAGTGGCATGGTCTTGATTCCTCTTCTTGCTTCTAGTGTGCTTCACATGTAAGCCAGAGAAATGCTTGGGCCTGAAATAACATGGGCTTGACAATTCAGGAGTTAATTAACCAGCTGGTGAATTAGACAGACTTTTTTTCCTCCCTCCTGCTTTCCTGGGTTTGTGTTTATTAATGCCACCATGGAGAAGAGAATTGGGAAAAGAAAAATGAAGAGCACTCAAATTCATTTATTTTATACATAGATTTGTTTCATACATAGGTTTGGAATGATCATAATTCCAAGCCCCTCATGATGAATAGTTTTACACACTTTCTGAACTGTCGTAGAATACCAGATCAGGCTATTTCTGATTATTTTTGACTGTTTTTCTTCTTCTGCATTCTATAGCCTAAAAATGTAATTCTTAAAAAATGTTATTTTCATTCATTCAGTTGACAAACATTACTTGGTACTTTTTATGTATAAACCATTTGGTACTGAAAATATTTAGAAATATACTCAGTTCAATTAGTCACCTAAATAAATCTTTAGGGGTGAGATAATACATGCCAAGATTTTCCTCATTATCCTAAATAATAAACAATTGCCCAGCTATACAGCCAACCGTGACCTCTGTCTTTCTTCTCTCAGGCAAGGGAGAAAAGATCCATTCTAAACTGATTAATGACCACTGAATAAAAACATCATGCACCCAGATGTGTCAGAAAGACTATTCAAGAACAATGAAAGGCTATAAGTCACAGTTATCTTCATTTTTGACAGATTAGGCCTCTTAAAATAGCCCCTTTCCCAAGAGGATACCTAAAGGGTAAGGTGGTATGCTTCCTACTGGAAAGGGCCCTGGACCAGTAACCAGAAGATATATTTTCAAGTTCAGACAGATTCTGCCATGGATTCCATCTGTGTCCTTGAAAAAGTAAGGCCTCTCTTGGCCTGCTTTCCTCATCTGTAAAATAACAACCTTAGAATAGTAGATCCTTAAAGTCTCTCTGAGTTCTAAACCCTAAGATCCCAGGTGAACGGTAGGACAGTAACTAAAGGAAATTGGTGGATCCAAAAAGGCGGCTCTCCCTGGAGGTGGTTGATTCAGCTCATGGTATACCAGGAGAAAGCAGATGTTTCCTAGTGGGGAATAGAAGTTTCATTTCCTAAAGTAACTTTTTTCCCATTATATTTCTCTGTTGTTGGCACAATCTAAAGCCACTCTCTACTGGTATTTTGGTCCCAAATTGCTGCCTATTACCTTTCATGTAAATACCTTTGGTTGAGGAAGAAAAGGAAGCAGGTGGCTTTGTGTGTTAATCTAGGTACAGATTCCAGTATGTGGAAACTAAACACCAAAAGGAAGGATGCTGAATTTGTGTGTGTGTGTGTGTGTGTGTGTGTGTGTGTGTGTGAGAGAGAGAGAGAGAGAGAGAGAGTGTGTGTGTGTGTGTGTGNAGAAAAAATTCTGCTTTCTTAAACTGCATTGAGAAAAGCAATGGCTTCCAGAAAAATGGAAGGAATTCTCTCATCCTACTCTGCCTCAGTCAGATCACATCTACATCAAGATTCTTGTGTTCATTTCTGGGAACCAAGATTGTGTGGTTGTGTCCATTTGTGTGTATGTGTGCAAGCATGTGTATTAGAGTAAATGTCTTCTTATTTTTTTTAAGAAAAAATTCTGCTTTCTTAAACTGCATTGAGAAAAGCAATGGCTTCCAGAAAAATGGAAGGAATTCTCTCATCCTACTCTGCCTCAGTCAGATCACATCTACATCAAGATTCTTGTGTTCATTTCTGGGAACCAAGATTGTGTGGTTGTGTCCATTTGTGTGTATGTGTGCAAGCATGTGTATTAGAGTAAATGTCTTCTTATGTCTGAAGTTATTTGTGTGTGTGTGTGTGAGAGAGAGATAGATAGATAGAGAGAGAGAGAGAGAGAGAGAGAGAGAGAGAGAGAGAGAGAGAGAGAGAGAGGTGCATTGGTAGGTTTCCTGTCACTGAAATAAGATTACATTTGAAAGCACCTTCTTCCCTTGTGCTATACTTAGAATTCAGATAACTGCCTGCTACCAAGTAAATAGTTAAAACCTGGATTGTAAAGGACAGTCTAGATGAATGGGCTCTTTTTAGATTTAGTAGAAGCAAATCATAAAGAAATGATATGCAATGTAAACACTTTGCTGGGTTTTTTGTTAGTCTTCTGAGAAACTAAAAGACTTGCCTTTAAAACCAAATCTCTTAATAGAAAGTGAATACTTATTAATATTGGAAAATATTATAAGTAAATTAAAACATAGTTACTATGGGTATAAGTTGATACAAAAATACTTTTAAAGTATTTAACATTACTTAAAAAGTAATCTTTTTAAAAGCAACAATATTATTCATAATACATGAATAAATAGAGTGAATAAAGGAGGACCTGGTCTGAAAGAAGTTCTAATTATCTGCTACTAATTGATGATCAACACAATCTTTACAGGCAAATAATTCTCTTTCAGTAATGAGATTGTGCTACATTTTTGTTATATTTAGATGTATTTCCTAAGACAACACTGAGGAGAAGGAATTGCAATATCTTTAACAAGGATTTGTTGTATGGGATGAGGAAATTACACATTAACCACTTAACTCAGTTCTTACAATATATTATATTATCTTTGATACTAGCAAGCAGAATATTAGTTAATGAATTAGTTTCTCTTAATTTATACTTTGTAGCTATTTTCAATATATCTTCCTTGCTAGTCCCCAGAAAAGTATAAAACAAGTACTTTCCTGTAATTTAATTCTTGTTCTCTTAATATGACAATCCTGAATTCATAGGCTTAATGTGGTACATTTCTGTAAATCTAGGGAAAATGGAAAATTACATTTCCAATCTATACATCTCCATCCCATCTGTTACGATGCTTATGACTATAACAGGATTCAATTCCTAAAGGTCAAAGAGATTTTATATTTTACCTTATGCCTCCATTCCAGATGTATATAATTTAATCACATTTGATTCTTAAGTTAAACATAACTTAATAGCATTTGATTTTTAAGTTTTATCCTAAAACTTGCTGAAGTGTTTCTTGGGCTGTTTTATTATATAATTTCCTGAAACTTCTATTTTTTCTTTTCAGGTTGGGATGAATAAACTAAGTTGATTAACCATATATGGCTGGGTAAGAAGATTAAGCTTAATTGATATAAATATAAGCTTTGGAACAAGGGCACTGAAGATCTTATTCTATTTACCTCTATTGTTAGAGAATGTCTGGAGTCTATGTTCTGGTTTGTATGCCTTGTTTTATTTTATTTCATTTTTCAAATCTAAGGATTTGTTAACTTCTTTGTTAGTATCAGTTCCAAGACAAAAGAGTAATAAGGACTGGGCAATTGGGGTCAAGTGACTTGCCCAGAGTCACACAGCTCAGAAGTATCAAAGGTCAGATTTGAACCCAGATTCTCGTAACTCCTGGCCTGGTGCTCTATCCTCCGTGCTACCTAGCTACTCCCATGCCTCATTTTAGAAAGGACATTAATTAATTGTGTTATTTCTGGAGTAAGATGACTGAGCTATGGGACTAAGGGACATTAGAACTCAAATGAGTCACTGTTTAATCAACCTGCAGTTCTGAGAATATTTGTATAGGAAAATTACATGAGAATATTCCTTTTTGAGAGATTCCATGTAAAATATGAGATGTTTGAGCTAGGCACCAGATATGCCTTCAGCCCATTATTCAGATATATAAATATATGAACCCTTTTTTCTTGCTTATTTTCATAAAGAGGTTTCAATTTTCAAAAATACCCAATCAATAGAATATGAGGTAAGAGCCATCTGCAAATCCATGCTGTGTATGACAACTCTGCAAAGTTGATCACAGCCTAGGGCAGGAGCAGTCCCTCCTTTGCCTCACTGGCCAATCGTAATGTCCAAAAATGTAGATCTTGAAGGGAGGGATAATATTTCAGAAGTACCAAAACCGTAACTAATTATAATGCCTCAAAGCTTTAATGGGTAACATCTTGCAGCCAGGGGTAAAAAGGATGTCCCAGGAGAAGGGCAACTGCTCCCGAAAGTGGCACATATAGTGTAATCTTGGCGTATTTCTCTGCCCACAGAGGCCTTTGTGCTTTGCATTGGTATGAGTGGCACAGTGCCAAGAATCAAGGGGACTTGTAGGGAACTGAAAATAAACATCAATCTAGACTCTGAAATAGTCCTGTTTCATCCTAAGGCAGGAGGGGCCAATGCATCTTTGATGTGCTGGTGAATTTCTAAACCAAGGACACATGAGTGTGGATCTGTTGCTTTTATATTCGCGCTGAAGAGTAGAAAACATTTTTTAACTAAGAAACAAGAATTTAGAGGTGGGAGAGGATATTCAACCCCTTTGCCCCCACCCCACATTTATCTTGGCAAAAGTTTGGTATGGTGCCTGCTGAAATAGTCTTTCATCAAACTCATGCAGCTAGAAAACTATTGTAAGATGAGAACTGACAGAAGGAACTGCAGACACTTAGGCTGGAGGAGAAAAGGTCTAGGAGAAAACATGATAGTTATTTCACATAGTAAATAGATTATCATTCAACACGATAAATGTTCATCAAATATCTTACAATGTGTAAAGCACTATGCTAGATTTGGGGGATACAAAGACAAAAGTGAAATAGTCTTCACCCTTGTAAGTGTATATTTTATTGGATAATAATGATAGCTAACATTTATATAGCACTTTAAAGGGTTTGCACAATGCTTTATGAATATCATCTCATTCTATCCTCACAATCACCCTAAGAGGTTAAGAGTTATTATGATCTCTTTAAAAATATTTTTAAACCCTAATATCTTTTATATATCCTTCTATATTAATTTTATTTGTTACAGGGTTAGGCAATGGGGGTTAAGTGACTTGCCCAGGATCACACAGCATGATCTCTTTTTTATAGGTGAGAAAATGGAGTCAGAGAGAGGTTAAGCAACTTCCCTAGGGAAATAGTTAAATGAATAAGGCAAAATTCAAACTCAGAACTTCTTTACTCAATTTGGTATAGCATTCTATTCATTGTGCTACCTAGCTAGACACTGAAGAGGTAATAGATTTATTCAACATTTTCCTAGATGGTCAAACTAGAATCAACAGATGGAATTTAAGAGGAAAATTTCATCTTATTCAAAGAAGAAATATCTGGCCATTTTTTGATTCTAAGGGCTCTAAGATGTAATTGATTGAGATTGTATCTGATCATAGACAAGACCAAACATCCTCCATCTTCTACAGGAGCAACAGAGTTTTGTACCTAGATACAGTTCTTGGCATATTTCTGTCTTAGATTTAATCTCATGTGTTTTTGCATATCATTTTAACCCATCAAGACCTTTCTGACTCCCAAAGTATTAATTATCTAGCCTTGTATCATTTGTATATCTGATAAAGATTCATTTTATGTCATCATCTAAGTCAGGAGTCTTAACCTGAATTCAGTCTGTGAATGTGTTTTTACAAATTTGATAACTGCATTTCAATTTAATTGGCTTCTTTTGTAGGAATACTATACATATTATTTTATTTATTTGAAAAAACATTATTTTAAGGAGAATACAGGCATCACCCACCTGCCAAATCTTTTCTACCCTTTAGCACAATGTAAAAGCAACAGATCCACACCCATGTGTCATTGGGTTTAGAAATTCACCAATGCATCAAAGATGCATTGGCCCTTCCTGCCTTAGGATGAAATGGGACTATGTCAGAGGCTAGAGTCATGTTTTTTTTTTTTCCCATCCCCTAAAAGTCCTCTTGATTTTCGGCACTGTGCCATCCACACCAATACAAAGCACAAAGCCTCTGTGTGCAGAGAAGCACACAGAGATTACATTATGCGTGTCACTTTAGGGACCAATTGTCCTTCTTTTGGGACATCATTTTTACCCCTGATTTCGGGATGTATCCCTTAACAAAAAAGGTTAAGAACCCACAATCTAAATAATTGATCAAAGTATTGACCAGAAGAGACAAATATTTAGGGCCCTGAAGTATGTGACCAGACACTTCCCTTTAGGCTGACATTTTTGGTTATCATTTTTCATTCACAAGTGCCCTTAACAATGCAACCTGATTCTTTCTAGCATGTTCGTGAAGACTTCATGAGAGATTTTTTCAGATGCTCCGATGAAATAAAGATATAATATTCATAGATAAAGAGCACTAGAGCTGAATGGGACCTTAAAGACCTATTTCAACACTTTCATATTTCAGATTAGGAAACCAAGGCTCAGCTAGGTGAGATGATTTAGTCAAGGCTATCATATAGCTACATAATGGCCAAAATGGGCTTAGAACCTGGGTCTTCTGACTTCTAGTTCAGTGGCCTTTTTGTTGTCTCCTCCCTTAGATCATAATCTCATTGAAAGGAAGGACTGACTCTTTTTTTCCCCTTTCTTTGTATTGTCAGCTCTTAGCATAGTGGCTGGCACATGCTTAATAGATGTTTGTTGACTGTGAAATAAAATCCTTCTTCCAAAGGGAGGTAGATTGTTTGGGAAAGGCCTAGATTGGTGGGAGATGAGAAACAACGACCTAGAGACCTTCCCAATACCAGCAAAGCACAAAACTCTTGGGTTTTTGAAACCAAGTTTATTTTGTTAATTTGGGTAAAGGGAAAGGATAGGAAGAGTCCTAACTACATATCTAAGCTCCACCCAATTTCTACACACCACACAAGAGAGGTTGTTCTTCCTTGCTTCTATAGGTACTGCCTATCCACTCCCTGCTCTTATTTAAAACCCAAAAGCTATCTGACTATCCACTACTCTAAATACCCAAATTGTCTTTAAGAAGGACAAGGATAAGGATCCTCGGGTTGGTTTCCCAAGTAATCCAGAGTCCCAGGTGACAAACTCTTGGGATTATCTTAGGTCAATGGATCTCTGACTGGTAGCTCTCCAACAGGTCATCTCTCTGTACTCCAAGGAAAAGACAATCTGCTCCAAGGCAAATTCTCCAACCCAGGAATCCCCAAATCTTTCCACAAGATTAGGTTTTCCCAGGGGAATACAAGAGCAAAAATCCTCCTTCCAGCTCAGTGAAAAAACTAGATTAGGAGTGACAGTTAAAAGCAGTCAAATCCCAAGATCCTCCTCTCCTTTTCAGAATCTCCCCCCCCCCCCCAGGGCTTGTATCAAAATTTTCCTCCTTTCCTCTTAAAGACTATTTGTACTTTCCCTTTTACCCTTTATCATGTATCCTTACAACTAACTGATCATTCTGACTCCTCATCTACTCCATTCCTCTGATCAAATAACCTACAAAGAACAACAATAAGAGATCATATCGGACATGCAGCCTTGTAAAAGTCCTTCAAGATCATTTCTTTCAGTCCCCCTTTACAGATGAGAAGATTAAGTTCAAGTTAGATTAAATGATTTGTCTAAGGTGATACAGGCATTCCATAACACAGCCTAGATATGAACTACTATCCTTCACCTTTAATTTAGTATACTTTCCACAACACAGACTGATAATAATAGGTTACAATTATGTCACACTTCCAGGGTTTCAAGCTCCTTATTCATAATAAACCTGTGAGGTAAAAAAGACTATTACCCTCTTTCACAAGGGGAATATTAAGTGATTTGCCCAGGGTCGTATACAGTTAGACATTTGTTGGATTCAGGATTTAATCACAAATGACATTTAACATGGTACTTTGAGCTAGAAAAACACTATATGTATGCATGATCTTATAGAATGCCAACACAATATTGTGAGGATGGCCATACATGTATCATTGTCATCATTTTACAGATTAAAAAATTTAGATTCAGAGGATTTACATGATTTGTTCATTCTCACACAGCTAATTAAGTGTTAAAGGTGAGTTTTGAACCTGAATCTCCTGACTCTAGTACAATATGTTATGCCAAGATATGAGTTCACTTTGATGATTTGTTCTTGAACCCAGATTCTGGGTTGGCCCTTGCCTGCCAATCCCTTGAGTCTTTCCTTTCAGTTAAACGATTGAGTTCATATATATTGAGTTTCCTATAGAGTGCCTTGTGGGTTTGGCTAGGATCTGAAACACAAGTATTCTAAGGCCAAATGAGAATGTGTATTTCTGACTCAATAGAAACGAATTCTTACTCATCTAATTATGATTATAGCTATGCCTAGAGAATGGTCTGGGTGGGCTATATGTGCCAGCCCACCTGGCTCACACTCAGTATGGTAGAAAGAATTTTGGACCAAGGGACTAGATCTCTGAATTGTTACTGGACCAATGGGATTGCTGCCCCAAAGAAGTCCATGAAAATGAAATGATGAAATGCGTGTACTTCACACTTATAAACCATATAAATACTTTGATAGTTTCTTTCCCCCCAGCCCCCCCCAAAAGCTGCAGGTTCTTCATAAAAACCAATTTTACTTCCTCAGTAATGAGTCTTACTTGTCTTATTTTCCATCAAAAAATAATCTCTCCCCCAAAAACCTGGTGAAAAAGCATGCTCAATGTTTCCTGTTAATTTACCCAAGATCACCCAGTAAGTGGGTAGCAGAACCAGTAATAATTCATGGTTTTTGTCACTTGGTCCAATATTTTTTCTACCAAGCAGCTCTGCTTCTCATTAGAGCCTTATGTCTCTCCTGGGAGGGCCTTATCTGGTAAGATTTTGACTAGGGAGGTTCAAACATGCTCATATGAAGGTTTCCTAGGAGTATTTGAGCTAACCTGCCTTCAGTTCTTTTGAGGTTCGTCCATCATTAATTTTCTGTAATTGTTTTGACATCGTTGATCTCTGGAAACATAAAAAGTTTTCCCTAACAATAAAGGGGCTGTGATTTCATTAAGGGTTTGTTACATTTCAAGGGGGAATAAGATATTTTATGAAAAACAAAAGGAGTCTTGTCATATTCTATTAAAGCAATCCCATAACCCCCAGTGAAATCACCTTAGGACTTATTCTACTCCTAATTACATACAGTGTACCTTGGATTTTTCATGTAATTTAAATGAATGGGTCTTGTACTGAATGTCTCTTATTGAAATGACTCAAACTCAATATTTTGACTCCCCGCATCCCTGCAAGCGATCCCTGAAAATGATAGTTTATTTTTTTAAAGGTATCTTTTATAGAAAGTCATCAAATACTCCTTTTCCTGCCAGCCACATAGTGGACACTCATTTCTTCATTTTAATTTAAGTGTCAGATACAGGAGGGGGGAGTGAGAGTTGAGGGATTCAAGTGAGTCAAAGGATTTCACTTTCTCCAAGTACTTCATGATGATGTAGAGACAACCCAGGTTGGCAATGAAGAAAGGGCTGATTCTGAATGACTTATATTCTTGTCCTTTCATACTTGGGAAGTGAACTGACATATTTGGAACTGAGCTCAAGTAACTTCAGGAAAACCTTAGAGCCTTTTGGGGATCTGGGTTGGCAAAATTCATTTTCCTGTTTTAACTTAGTGAAGAAATATAAAAACAACAAAAGAACTCTTTCATAGTTCCTATCAGTCTCAAGATCTTGTTACTTAAATTGTCATTTTTTGATAAGATAATGACTAGATTATGGAGAGGTAGTGTGGGTGCAGGTGGATAGAGAGCTGACCTTATTGCCAGAATGATCTTGATTCAAGCCCACCTTCTGACACTTACTGGTTTAATGAATGTGGGCAAGTGTCTTTCCCACTTGATACCCCTAAATTCTCCAAGATGACCATTGCAGAACAGGAGCTGATTTGATTTGCCCTTGATACGATAGAGGAAGTTCTTCACTGGAAGCACTCATTATGGATGAAATTGCCAAACAGTTCAAAAAATGTGAAAAGGTGTGGACTACACTTTCCTCAAATCACTAATGAATCTCTTTTAGCTTTCAGTACAGGTCTTCTACATTATTGCCTTCATGTTTTTCCTCCCCAATAACTTCACAATCTCTTGTAATTTCAGTTGTGATCCTTCTACTTGGCTGAAACTCTGTTCTTCAAAGTGAACAGACAGCAGCTTAGCCCAGGGTCCTTTTCTCATGTTCATGCTAATTGAACCTTCTGCAACTTTTTAGATGGTTGACTACACCCTTCTCCTGTCTCCTTTTTCTTCACCCATACATTCAATAAAGTTTTCTGAAATGTGTATAACAAGGTAAGAAGTAGCAACGGTTTGGTGCATAGAAAACTAGCTTTAGCATCCAGAGGACCCAAGTTCAAGTCTTACTCCTGACACATACTACTTATCAAACCATGGGTAAGTCTCAATCTCTTAGTGTCCCCCAGCAATGACTATGAATTAGAGATCTACATTGATAATAGAATGTGCGTGAGGAGTTCCTCACACTGATTAAATTCAATGCAAGGCAATTGGGAACTGATTAAAGAGGAAGAGCACTAAAAAGTGTCAGAAAAAAGGAAGAGGGTATCAGAAAAGAACTTCTGTAGGAGGAAGCACTTTAGTTGATTCTTATAGAGGTGAAGAGGGAGAATGTTCCATGAATGGTGACAATCTTTGTTAAGTCACAGAGCAGAGAGATGGAATGTTGTATATGAAAATAGGCTGATCTGGCTAGAACACAGAATGTGTGTGGGAGGACTGTGAAATAAGAATGGAAAAGTAGGCTGAAGCCAGATTGTGAAGGACTTTAAATGTCAAAAGGAGGAGTTTGTATTTTTATCTTAGAAACAATAGGGAAGCAATGAAGTTGCTTAAATAAGGGAATGATTGCGGTCAGACATGAACTTCAGGAGAATCAGTTTGGCAGTTTTCTGAAAGATGTAGTGGAAACCGGGTACTCTCCTGGCTTAGTTCTTCTCATCTGAATGCTTCTTCTCAGCTTCCTATACTGGATCACTATTTATTTTCTGCCTATTGAGCATGATCATCCCTCAGAGTTCTGTTCTGGATCATCTTTTTTTCTCTTTCTATACTCTCTTTTGGTGAGGTAAGTTCCTTTAGGTTTAATTATCATTTGCATATGTATATGTTCGAATGTGCCCAAATCTATATATCCAGCCCTGATCTATCTCCTGAGCTCCAGTCCCATATTGCCAACAGCCTACCAGACACCTGCCTGAATATCTCCCCAGTATCTCAAGCTCAATATGTCTCCAAAAGGACTTTTTATTTTCCTAAATTCACTAAGCCTTCTAGTTTCTGTTGAATGTGTTACTCATCCAGGTTCATAAGCTCAAAATGATCTTTGACTCTTATATTTCTCTCATTACACCATCAGTTGCCCACTAAAAATGGTTTTATTTTTATATCTCTTGTATCCACCCCCCTTCCCTCTGCTAACATAGCCTTGACCTTTGTTCATGCCCTCACCACCTCTTCCTGGGGCTATTGCAAACACGTCCTAATTGGTCTTCCTGCTTCCAGTTTCTGCTCTGTCCAGTTTCCCCTCCACACAACTTCCAAATTAATATTCCTATGACTTCTGTCTGATCATGTCACTGCCCTTATCAAAAATCTTCAGTGGTTCCATATTGCTGCCAGGATAAAATACAAATTCCTCAGCTGGACGGTTAAGCCATGTAAAATTTGTCTCTGACCTACCTTTCCAAAACTTCTTTTGTATGATTTCTCTTCACTCTCACTATATTCTATCGGAACAGCTATTTACCTACCATTTTCTGTACCATGGCACAGGTTGTTACTCATATCTAGACTGCACTAACTTCTTGCCCTTGAACCTTTGAATCCTTAGTTTCCTACCACATTCACCCAGGTATCAAAAAACCATTTCTGATCTTCCTTCTAACAAGTACTCTCTCCCTCCTTAAGTTCCTTTGAATTTATTTATCTACACCTGTTGTATCGACATGCATTGCACCCAAACGAATGCCAGTTCCTTGAGGGCACAGATTGTTTCTTTTTTTTTCTTTATATCTATCCCTACCACCATACCCGATATACAGAAGGTCTCTAATAAATGTTTGCTGAAATGAATTTCTTAAAATTGTGAGCGGGGTTCTTGGCTCAACTTTGAACACATCACCCTCTATTTTAGACCAATTTTCAAAGTCATCCTTAGGCAGTCAGATCCCTCTTCCCATTTCCTAGCCAGTTCCATGGCTGCTCCAATCCTCATTGAAAGTAGCGAAATCAAAATGTGTAGAAGAATTCTTGAAAATAGTCTTGCCAAGTAGCCTTTTCAAGAGTGCTGGCACAATCATAACTTGCTATAACAAGAATGAGTCACATTTATATGAATGCTGTGGTAAGGCTTACAAAACGATTTCCTCACCAACCTGGAAGGGTAGAGATCTGCTTCTAGATAATAAAGATCATAAGTAGAGAACTGCTCAAAAAGAAAGAACAGGACTAGGTCTTTGACTTAAATCACTTTTATCAGGGATCGTTCTCTTAAGGATAAAGTCATCTCAGACAGGAGTCTGAGACCTTAGAAATAGATTTCAAGATTAATTAGAAAAAGAATTCTTTAAAATGGAAAAATATACTATTTCCCTATTACTCATAACAACAGAACCTATTTAATGAAGCCTTGAAAGTAGTTCAGTGACATGACTGCCACCTACTGGTTACTTGTCATCACAACCCTCATTTTAGTTTCTTGGGCAAGAGGGGGGAAAGGCTGCTTTCTTTATCCAGTAATAGCAGAAAAGTATTTTCCTCTCTGTGCTGAAATATAATATATATTTTTAAAATCCACATAATAAGCAAAGAATATAGTTGACTTAATTTCCAATTTCTACTTTCTATCACACTGTATATAGTACGCATTGGTCTCAAAGGTTGATACGAGGAAATTCCAAAAGCTTGTACTTTGTTGAGTCTGTTTAATTCTGGCAAAGCCTCCCATATGATCCACAGGAACCCTCACACAACAAACCTGAACCTGACAGGCTGAAAGTGACTGTCTTTATAAAACTGATATGCAGATTTTTGGCAAAACAGAAAGAGATCTCTATCTCACCTGACTTTTAAGCTTGCAAAGCCAGAGGAGACTTTGAAGGATAAGTAGTTCTTCCACCAAAATACAGAAATCAAGTACCATGTGTATGTACGTGAGCAGCTATATCAGAAAGACTTAAACTAGAAAAGACATTTAACTGCCCCAAGTCTCAAGTTGTGAACCTCTGATGGCCCCATGCGCTAGGAAATCAGAAAGCCAACAGAAATGATGTGGTTTTTTTCCCCCTCCAATGTTTAAATTACCTCTTTTATGGTAATAATCCATTTTCTGGATCCAGCAATACCACTTAATGTTTCCATATAAAATGATGATGACTACTTGGTGGACATGTGGCTTGAAGATAAACTCTGCATGTCGTTTATTTTAATTACACCTTTTCCTGTCTTTGTGCTCAATTATGCACGTACAGAAAATTAAAAATTGTTTATAGGTTAATAAAGGACTGCCTTGAGTTGGCTGCATGTCTTTAAATATGTTTGCATATTTTTATAAACACTTAAATAGAGTTATGATTAATTGTATCTTTAAGTGTACAAAGAAAAATTACGTAGAATATTAAGTTCTTTTTATAAAAACAATCTGCTTCCTGTGTAGCCTATATTTTATTCACAATATACAATGTAGGCACATCAATAAACTCTTAACACTCCAGAAATCCTTTCAAACAATGTTCTGTTCTGTACCATAAACAGGCATGGATAATAAATATTAGCATTTGGTAAAGTCACTTAATCTGTTAAGGTAATAATGGCCAAAAGACAAGTCATAAAAGGACTAATAGCTTCTTGCGGCACTAATAAAATTTGCCTGTTTCAAGTCGACATTTCTTAATCATTGTGAGCTACATAAGATCAATTCCCTTTGTATATATACAAGCACACAGATCTATGTACTTAAACACAAATCGAGAATATGCATCAAATGATGATCGTATCATATCCAGGCAACAAAAGATTTCGATGTGCCTTTATTTACAGCAATGTCACTAGAATTAGTAGAAATTAATGTAAGGGAGTATTAATAACTTAGTGGATTATAGGAAACCTTTTCTTTTTTTTTTAACCAAATAATAACGGTATTTTTTTATGTGATACTACTCCAGTGAGACAGAAGAAAAAGAAAAATGATTTTACCTAAAATATTGGCAAACTAGCTGAAAGAATAAAATTAAGTTGACCTTTTAATAGATGTCTATTTATTGATTTAAATTCACTTCTTTTTGAGGGGGTGGGGTGGGGGGAGGGAGAGGGCATGGCGAGGAGGGGCTGTTAGAATACAGGCATATATAATAACACAGCCCAAACCATTTTTATTTCTTTTGTGTGTCATTACTGAAGGATTGAAGCAAGCTTCCCCTAAGTGTAGTGATGCAAAAATAATAGTATCCCAGTCTGGCTGTGCAAGAACAGAGGAAAACAAGAGCTTCATATTAAAGTACCTTCTAGGTAGCTGACATGACGCATCTAGTCAGACGTAAATAATGACAGACGGAAACTATCATGAGGTCTGTGAAGCATCAACACGCTGCCATCATTTTCTCTCTAACCTTGCCTTGCTAGCAGCTCTCAGGCTTACAGGCTGAGAGATCATTTAAAAAGCAAATCCTAATGATACTGCCCACTGTAACAACAGTCAGCGAGATTGGCACCAATTTAGCTCAGTTTAAAAACTCAGGGTGGCAGCCATTGTTGGCTCGTGACACCCTAAACTCGTGGCGTTTCCATAGTCTACCCCCCCATCCCTCCAAGCCCTCCCCAGCCAGCCCACTCCCTCAAGCACACACACACACACACACCTCCCTCATGGCTCTTTCTGCATCTTGGAAAGAAGCTTCACCTGTAGGGAAGGAAAATCATCCATTTCGGTCACTCACTTGGCAATCTGAGTATAATCCCTTGGACGGCCTCTATTCTTCTGGATTATCTCATTGGGCAAAATGAAACAAAATGAAACATAACAATAACACTAACAGCAACAAAATACCTTGTAAAAATTTCCACCCGCCCCCTTCCTGCACATGCTACTTTGTGTGTATTATGTATGCACAGGCTAACAGTGGGTAAATAACATTCCAGTGTCCCTGTAGCTTAAGTCTAACATGGTTATGGTTCAGATAAACACATCTGTACATGGCTGCCATAATCAATGTGGAATGGCAGAACAATTTTGCAGATGCAGCCCCAGGAAAAAAAATAGCTGTCTTGTCCAGATTCAATAGAATCTATTCACCAAGAAAACCCGAGATAAAGCAGTAACACATTTTATTTGTTAAGACAGTGACGACCTAGCAAACCAGTGGGAACTGAAGTTGATACCCGATAAGATAATGGCATTATCACTTTGCAAATCAGCATGTGGCTTTGCTTGGGTGCCAAGAGGATGGCAAGGGGCGTCGGGAGCTATAGCTGACAACACAAAACAAAACAAAGCGAGGAGATCAAACTGCCCAGGTCGGACTGTAAATGCATTCTGATCAATTATCATGAATTTCTTTCGGCTTTGGTACAAAACAGATTGCACGGGCTGAAGATTCACTGTTTGGAGGGAGCTTGGAGGTGTGTGTTGGGGGTTGGGGGAGAGCATGAGGGAGATAGAGTGTTGGTCAGAATAATTCATCCTAATGGAAAGGTATTGATTTCACTTCATAATACTTTAATCACTGACTGAACAACTTATCTCGGGAAAAGGAGATATAAACCCCCCCCACCCCCACAAATATTTTGTAAATGCCTATCCAGACATATATTATACACATACGTTAGATGCCCATGTACATGTGTGTATTTATGAGTACATGCAATATATTTGATATATACCCACATAATAATTTTAGGACTTTTGAATTTTTCAGTTATAAATATTAATGCCATTTGTGACTCCCATAGAAAACGGAAGACATTTAATTCTGTTGTTGATATCAGGTACTGTACAGGTTGATTTCCCCAGGCGAAAGTGAAAAATGTACTATTTGGACTTAAATTTAGATTTAATAAATAGCTAATTTAGGATCTTGTTCTATATGCAAGGAAATAATCACAAGGCATTCCTTTTTAAAAGGTTTCATTTATTCTTGTGAGCTTAATTATTGCGAGGAAACTGTGAGCAATTTGTTTTTTACCAGTGTCTGATTTCTGAGAATGGTTATTAAATATTAAATGGATGCATAATTCAGGCAATTAAGAAAGTAATCACACAAAGTAATGTAATGGAAGTTAATTATTACTGCATAAGCAAATAGTTCATTAATGCTAGGAGTTGCTATGGCTGCATTCTTAATACATGCAGAAGTGAAGCATGAATCCTCCGTGTATTTGAGGAGGTAGGAGGAAGTGGGATACTCCAGAAAGCCTGCTCCTAATGAAAAGCATAGGCAAATAAGGCCATATTGACCCCTGACTTGTCTAAATAAGGTGGGATCATCATTACTTAAGAGAGTTTTATCAAAACCACCACTGACTTAGATGCTTATAATCTTTTCTATTTGTAGTACAGACTATGGCTTAAATCAAGGAAGAACTGAGGGAATTCAGGTTGTTAAAAAAATCAAAACTACAATCGCCACTCCTGCTTCCCTTGCCAGTGTTGTTCCTCTTGTTAAAAAGCTACAGACTCATTATGTGTAACTTTAAAAGACTAGACCATTTTTGATTTCAAAAAAGAGAATAGCTGGGAACTACCCTTGTTCTCTGCTGACACTCACAACCACTGGTGAAAATTCTGACATATCCTGGCTCACGCTGTCTCCCCAAAGTATTAGGCTTTCTAAAAGCTGTTTTATATTAAATCAACGTGGGTACAAGTTCTCATGCTCCCCACGCTTGGTGTGGCTGCAAAGGTAACATAAAATAGGGTGACCAAATGGGCTTGGGCAGGGGAGAGAGAGCAAAGGAAATGGGAATGATTTCTGAATGAGTGAACAATAGGGAGGTTTCAGAACCAAGCCTCCCTCCAGACCATGAGCTGGGCAAACCACACGAGAGGCTTGTTATTTGTCGATTTGGTAGCTTTTCAGGACTTGCTGTCTCCCTGTAGTGACCCTTCCCACAATGCCCTGTCATGTCATGTCACTTCATGTATGTGTATGCATATATACTATATGATTATATACATGCAACTCTATCTACTCATATAAATATATAAATAAAACTTTTATGCAATACATATATGTATAGATCTTATATACATATTACATTATACATAATCACATGGATAGATTTATGTGTAACATATAAACATGGTATAGGAAAACCGTCTTTTATATTTATATTCATTATATAACACTATCATTCCATTTTGAGGGAAGTACACCCCAAATACACTTTCTATTTTTGACTTCTTTGGTATTTAAATGCTAAGCTCAGACTATAAGGTTTTGCTTTTTAAAAGGAAGACTAATGTCATTATATAACATTATATATATATATATATTTATATATATGTTCTCCCCAAAGTCTTGGTGCAGTTAGAAGCTTTACCTTTTTAATAGCTTAAAACTGCACTAAAACTTTTGGGATACTGTGTATGCATATGTAGATCTATATATGAATATATGTGTATGATATATATGTATACATATATGCACATATATATACACATATACTTAGGGCTTTTTTTCTTTTAAATAGCAAAACCATCTAGCCTGAGTTTAACATTTAAATACCAAAGAAGCACAAAATAGAAAATGTATTTGGGGTGTACTTGCCTCAAAATGGAATAATAATAGTAACTACTTACAGAAATACTTCAGCATTGATAAAATATTTTACTCATGGTATTTGAGCCTCATGATAACACTGTGAGGTAGATATTCTGCATATTCTTATCATCTCCATTTTGCAGGGGAGGAATTGCCACTAAGGAAGGGTAAGACTCTTGCCCATGGTCTCCTAGCTAGCGCTTGTCTGAGACAAGTTTTCCTGACTCCAAAGCTGGCATGCAGCCCACTGGATTTTGCCACTCAAAAATGGAAATAGAAACCCTCCACCACCTCTATTTATGTGCTTCCTTTGGGCATATTTTGTATGGGTGCGAATGTGTATGTGCTCCTTCTCCCAGACTGAAAATGAACTCCTCCTAGACCGGGAATTTTGTATTCCCAGCAACTAGCAAAATATCTGATATATAATAGTTTTTTAACAAATGTATATTGACTGGTTGCTTGATAAATTTAATAAACATCTGAAAATTATCTCACAGATAGGTTTATATTGCCATTAGTAAACAGTAGCATTTACATGCATGTTGCATTATGCTTGATGTGTAGAATGAGGTCAAGGGACACTACACTGCCTTTGTTAGATAGAAGCTTCTAGTCATATAGACAGCACTCAAAGCATAAAAGGCTTTGGTTAGTGGATTCATTTACTCATTCTTTAAGTATGTACTATAAACAGATCATTGCCTTGGCCACTGGAGGCGATACAAAGTTTAGATATGACATTGTCCTTGTCTTCTTGTAGTTTATGGTGTAATAAGACTAATCAAAATCAGTAAAGAATTGGGGTCCCAGTTTTTTCATGAGGAAATTGAATAAGCTGACCCTTCTAGTTCTATAATTCTGTATTAGGTTTCCATTCCTATGTTAGGGACATATAAAGAACCAGAAGGAATGTGGAGTGATGGAAAGAGTATTACTAGATTTGGAATAGAGAAACTGGATTCTAATCCCACCTCTTTTTTGACTTGTATGATATTGGACAATTTATGTAAGCCCATTGGGTTTTTTCATTTGTAAAAAGAAAGAATCCAGGCTAGATGACTTCCAAGGTTTTTTCTAGTTCTAAAATCTTACCATCTAATCAGCCTAGTAAGAAATGCACACATAAAATAATGACATCTAAATTGTGTCTCTAAAGCTCTGTAGAAATTCAGAGAAGGGAGAGGCCAATAATAGTTGAATTGGTTCATGAAGACTTACTGGAAAAGATGGAAATCTGAGCTCAACCATAAAGGATGAACAGAATATAGGAGGGAGGAAAGAGAGCGTTTCAAGAAGAGGATAGAGTGGAAGTAGAGAATAATAATATGAACAAAGTTAAGAGAGGTGAGAATGAGCATGGCATGTATGTGGTGTTGATGGGGAGTGGTGGTAGATAATGATATAATTAGACTGCCTGGCACAGAGGGTTTATGCTGGGAAGAAGAGGGAAATAAAATTGTATTGGTAGAGTGAGGTCCTATTTGGAAGATCTTGTAAGTCAGACTTGGGGGTCAGGTGTATATTGGAGGCATTAGGGATTCCTTGAAAGCTTTCATTCTCTAGGGAGCAATCAGTAGCTTTTTATTTTCCCTAAATACTTTTTTAGCATCTTCTCGTCAATGGAAGCATGTTTAATGCATTAAAAAAAATCAATTCTCATATATTTTGCCTTTAAACTGACTTTTTGTTTTGTCAAGGATTAGGGATGAGTTTAATGGAAATTTGTATGTGGCTTTCAGAACCTGAGCTTTCCTCATTTCCTCTGATTCAAGAACCCAGTTCAAACAGAGAAATAATTCTCAAACAGATGAATTTTTCCCTACCTCAGCCCCATTCTCCAGACTGATTCAGGTGTAGGACAGAAAAGGAAGCTAATGTTTTGCTCCTCAAAGTCGTCCTGTATTTTTTCCTTCAGTCCTACAGTCCCCAAGCCCCACTTGTTCTGCTCAAACTTTCTTCAGGATAATAAGTACCGAAGAGGTTCAGCTGAAGATGTGAGTTTGGATTTAGTTTAGATTAGATTAGATTACTTCATAAATTTACTCCTTGTGAGCTAAAGGATCCTTAAAAGAGTGATTTGGGGATTAGGAGCAATCCAGGTTCTACTTTGAACTATTTCTGTCACTGTTAGAAAAACACACATCTTCTCTCCTTTAATTTCCTGATATAGAATCAATACCATATTTTTCTTATCTAAATCACTGAAAATCTACTAGATTTTTTACTCCTTGAGAAGAGAGAGAGAGAGAGAGACTAAATGGGGCATTTTGTTGTTGTTGTGTCTTCTGAGGGCAGAAATAGTTAAACTGTTTTTGGTCTTTATATCACTGGACACATGTACTGGGGAACTACTTTGGGGGTAATTTTTTTCTGTGATAGAGGTGAGGGGAGAAAGAAAAAATCTCACATCCCTTGCAAACTCATAGCTGGATTGAATATTCACTCATTAGACACTGCCTAAGCTTCAATGAAATGTCTTGAGCTAACGCTGCAGCTCTGTGTTAAACCCTGCCTTATCACCACAGTGGAAAAAAGACCTTATGAGGACTAATGACTAATTCCCTACATCATTTCTAATGTATCCCAGGGTGCTAACTTCAGAACACCTGCCTCTACCACTGGTAAGGTAATGAGAGGATTCGTGAGTTACGGACTACGGAAGGCATTCATAATATTCATCAGCCTAACATTATTGGACAGGGCAGCGTACCTAGTTCACTAGGAGCAATCGAATTCAGTTGCCCTCAGAGCTCTGCTTTTATGGGTAGTTGGTCAGTGAAGTGGCTGAAAATACATTCTAATGGAATAGATGAGTTTGGAAAAGGTCTAGCTTCCCAGAAAGGCCAGAAAGCTTGTTAAATTGGGTTACTGGTAATATTTTAAAAAATAATGCTGTTAATAATACTTACAGACCAGAAAAACAAACAAAAAAATAAGCATCCAGAAAATCCAGGCCTCTAAAAGTATGACTTTGGCTTAGACAAGTCATGTCTTAGAGGCTCTGGGAAATCCAGACTGGCTTAGTATATCATCTATGGGGTAGTTAGGTGATGCAGCTGATAGAGTACCAAGTCTAAGAATCAGGAAGATGAGTCTTCCTGAATTCAAATCTGGCCTCAAACATTTACCAGCTCTGTGATCCTGGGCAAGTCACTTAAGCCTGTTGGCCTCACCTTCCTCATCTGTCAAATGATCCATGGAAGGAAAAGGCAAACAACTGCAGTATTTTCACCAAGAAAACCCCCAATGGGGTCAAGAAGAGTTACATATGACAGAGCAACAAATTTTCTTCAAATTCACCTGATTATCATAATTTTCTTACTTGTGCTAAAACGTCAAAGTATAGCTCTTACCAATGAACCAGTTTTTAATTTTGAGAGAACCAAAAATTCTTTATATCCTATCATATGTATCATAGTATAATATATACACACAGATACATATATAGTATAATGGATCCAGAATTGAAAAGGATATCATAGGTCATCTAATCCAGGACTTTCATTGGACAGGTGAGGAAAACAAGCCCGGAGTGGTTAAAGGATTTGCTCAAGGTCCTTTACATGGTGTTAGAGGGAGGATTCAAATCCAGGTCCTCTGATTACTCTATACCACAATCCCTCCCTATATCCATATACATAGCTGGAACCAAGGCTTTCCCCACCTCTACCCCAAATTATTCCTTTTCTTAATAAGAATCATGGAAGTCAATGCTAACTATCAGTCTAGAAAAGAAACGAAGACATCCTATGGGATACTGGAGATGTCTTTTGACATTTCATGGATGTGAAACGAGTGAAATGAGCCTTCAGCTCCCTTCCAAATAGGGTCCTTAGTTACTTGTAGGGCAACTAGGTGTCATCATAGTGCACAGAGTGCTGCACCTGGAGTCAGAAAGACTTATGTTCCTGAGTTCAAATTCACTTATTAACTGTGTGACTAGGCAAATCACATCGCCTGTTTGCCTCAGTTTTATCATCTGTAAAATCAGCTGGAGAAGGAAATGGCAAATCACTTCAGTATCTTTGCTAAGAAAGCCCCAAATGGGATCACAAAGAATCAGACGCTACTGAAAAACAACCGAATATCTGTAACTAACTAAAAAACACTGAAATCATCTGTAACTAACCTTTTGCTTTCTGCATTTAAAAAAGACTAGGTGAAAGGCAGAAACCTTATGTATCTTTCCTTGTAAGTTGATTTTTCATATTTTCCCCCCTATATTCCCTCTTAGTTCCCTTATTCAGTATCTTACATTTGTCTGTGAATATATGACTACGATTAAAAGCAAATGACCCAATGACAAGTAAAAGATCTTATGCTCATTTTTCTTGACGTAGAAGCAACTATCTGCTGCTGTAGAAAACTACCCAGGGTTATGCCCAAGGTCATCCCTGCAGGTGGGGAGGCCCTCTTGTAAAATTATGGCTTTCAATATATCCATTCTGTGGCTAGCACAGAAAAAAAAAGGAGAGAGAAAATCCAAAATTTCCAGATATGATAAAGGGTGATCTATTCATTGTTGAAACAATGTCCTTTTCTTCTTCTTCAGCATTTGTTTTGCTCTCTTCTCCATTAGGAATTGTAGAAAACATTTGCTTTTGAGTCTATATACATGGCTCCCAAGAAGACTCACAAAAGATATTTTTGGCCAGTAGTGTGATTTGGTTCCGTTTCACTGTAACTGCTTCATGAATACCATCTGAGGAAATAATTATGTAAGGTCAGTTTACCTTGCTGCTGAATTCCCCACTTAGAGTAGAGGAAAATCTCCTGGAAGCTAACAAAAATCCTAGGAAAGATGAAAAAATCAATGGAAATAAATGAGAGCAAGTCAGTTTCATACTTGGTGGGTCTGTGAGGCAGTTCTGTTGCTGAAAGATTCTGATTAGGAATGTACATATTTTGAGCCACTGTTTACTCTAACATTTCTCACTTTTCAGATAACTTTGCTTTTATTTCAAAATTAAAACACACACACACACACACACACACACACACACACACACACACACACACCTGCACACAGACAGTCAAGAATAATTGAAGTCAAGGACAGATATCTAGCATCTTAGGTAGTTTTCCTCTTGAGCACAGGTTAGGATGGGAAACAGAGACCAGACAATCATTGACTTTGAACAAAATTAAAAAACAATACTTGTTGAATGTCGATCAGATAAACCAACCTTTTAGATGATAAAGAAGGAAAGATAACTGCTTTTATCCTTAATTTTAGTTTAGAAGCTAGCAAGAGTCAGAAACCCAAACATGCCAAGCAGCATTACATCATGCTACGATGATGAACATAATATATCAACTATATATATATATATATATATATATATATATATATATATATATATATATATATATATATATACCTCAGAAAGCCATGGAGTATCCAGAAAGAGGAAAGCCTGCCATAACCAGACAGAGAAGCATCAAGCGTGAATTTTCTATTTCAGTAATGTGTGTGCAAAGATAGCTTGCTAGTATGTAGGGCTGGACTATGTAAAACATATTTTTATCTGACTTCCTTAAGCCACATTTGGTGTTCCATTAGCTGTGTGCAGTAGGCCCGAGTGTCCTCTGCATTACACTAATTGTTTAAGCATGACAGGTTATTACTTCAGTCAGAGGGGTAATGTAGATTGGGGTGGGGGGGGTTGGAGAAGTAGGGCACAAACACAATTTTCTAGTTTTCAAGGAGCAATTATAAATAGATGAGAAGCCATAAAAATGTTACACATGGGAACTGGTCATCAGTACAACTGAAACGGCGCCTGAAGCTGGCAGAACCAGGAGCGAGATGGGTTCAGAGCTGACAGAACTGTGGTTGGTGATTTAAAAATAGCAATGATAATTCTGCAGCAAAACAGAACAATGCAAGCAAGAGTCACAACTCTCACAAAAGTCATTGGCCAAACATGGGGCCATTCCATTGGATAAGCTATTTTCATAGCAAACCCAAATTTCAAAATGTCAGCCTGATAAATAGAGGGAGTCTAAAAAGGAAGAAGTCAAGGTGTTTTGTTTTAGATATTAAACAAAAACTACCTTTGCTCTTGTTTCTAAAAATCTCTCAAGGCTTTAAGCAAAAAGATGCCCTGGGAAGAGACCTATTTATTTCTCTTCTGGATATCCTCTTATTGACTTAATACATCTGTGTGCAAGTTTATTTTAGATATCTCTTTGATCTGTCTCTGTGATTTCTCTCTCATAAGGAAACTCCCTCCTTAGATTTAGAAAATCATTTGGGGAGCACATGTCCCCAATCGTACAGAGAGTAAGTGTGAAAGGAAGGATTTGAATCCAGAACTTGTCTTCTATCCATAAAACTATTGCTTTTCGAGTTTATGCATTAGGTGTCTCATTTTTCCATCTTTAAAATTCCATAATACCTAGCATAGTGTTCTGTGCAGAGTCCTGAATAAATGTTTATTGTATTAACAAACAACGCATGCTGAATTATTCTAATTTTGATTTTCTCCTTGCATAGAGAGATTGATTCAAAATCACCAGTTTTGTTGTAATTGCAGGCATAGGTGTGTTAAACCAATTTTTATAAGCATTCCTTGCCATGTAGAGGGGATGGCACTAGAGGGGAGAGTCAGGTGATCTGGGTTCTGATCTACCTCATTCTACTAACATGTGGCAAATACAAATCATTTTGATCTCTTAGCATCAGTCTTCTTTTGTCTTAGATGATCTTTCCTAATCCTTCTAGCTCAATGAATTTATAGTCTAGGCCAGTGATGGGAGAACTTTTTAAAGAGGGGGCCAAAGGAAAGGAAATGCTCATCTGTCAGTCTGCTTCTAAGGCAACTCTTTCGAAGTTTCATTGTATCCTACCCTACTCATTGTATTCGTCAGATTAGGAATAATGTCTGTGGTGGCCTAGAACATTTCTGGGGGCCGCATCTGACCCACAGGCAGTAGTTTGCCCATCACTGGTCTGAGCTATACTAAGGGGTCTTCTCTCCTCATTTAAGTTCTCCCTCTAGCTTTAAAATGAAAAATAAATAGATGATAGGAATATTCATATTTTACAAACAGAGGACCCAAGCAAGTTTTTTTCTGCATTAAAGTCATGCTAGAATACAGTTGCCTAGCTGATGTTAACCAACAAGACTTTTTGATATTCCCTCGCTCAGGTTGCTGGACTAAATTCTTCCTTCCTTTTCCCGATGCTCCATCTTCATGAAATAAACAAGCTAATTAATGATTTCAGGGGCATCATGAATTGGCATAGAAAGGGGCAGTTTGCTCAGTTTTAGGGCTTCTCGGTCTCGGTGATACATCCCTATTAACTAACCATTTGAAAATACAGAAAAAAAAGTTTTACTTATTGACTCTTTCTCCTTTATGTTCCCAGTCGCACAACATAGTTTGAAATAAATAGTACCTAGCCAGGAGCAGAGGGCAGTTGTCTTTCAATCTCCTCCATATTATCATATGCTCTGGGATGAGAGAGCAAAGCCATACATAGAGTTCCAAGTGAATTAGAAAGTGGAGCAGCTGCAAAGTCCGAGCGCTTGGCAGCCGATGTTCCCAACATTGATTATCTCTGCCTTTGCTATTGAGTGTCATTCTAGTCAATGGGATTACAATAGGGAGTTTAAGGGGGGCACAGAGAGAAAATGACACACACACATATACACATGCACAAAGAAAGTAGTAAAAGGAAAGACTGAGATAGTTTGGTGTATTTAGGTTGAAGGGTCAGAGTAGGTGTCCTATCAAACAAGCTTGCTGGAGACTCAGGCTGACTTTGCTCCTCACTTATATCTAGATGTGGAATCTCTGAATAGTTTTCTTTCCCATAGCTCAGTTCTCCTCTCTTCCCTCCCACTCCCCTAAGTTAGGTGGCTCCATAGTGTGCCCAGAGCACTGGATCTTGAGTCAGGAATCCATGAGTTCAAATCTGTTCTTAGATGCTTATTACCTGTGTGACCCTGGACAAGTCACTTTATCACCACCTACCTCAGCCTCCTTAACTGCAAAATGGGCATATAGCATCCACTTCTTAGGGTTCTGAGGACCAAATAATATTTGTAAAGCACTTGGCACATACTAGGAGTCTCATAAGTGTTTGTCTCATTCCTTTGTTGCTTCTTTTCTGTCTCCTTCCCCAACCTTGCATGAAGTTTACAGACTTCCAGAAGAAAAAGAGAACTCTTGAAGATATAGTTTTTTGATTGCATTAAGGTTATATTGGATGACAAGGCATGCATTTGTTTACAGTGGAAAGAATGCTAGATTTGGTGTAAGAGGTCTGGCTCCCTGTTGTTATTTGTCATCTACGTGTAAGTCATTTAATTTCCATGGACCTCAATGAAGAAGTTGTAATAATTGACTTCTAAGTTCTCTTACATGTCTGAAGCTATGATCTTGTGTAACCTTTTCCTCTCATTCCTCCTCCTAAATAAATAAATTAATGCATACATGTAATATTTATATGAAATACTATTATTTCTTAAAAGCGAAATAGTTTCATTTGTTGTTGATGCCTATTTTTGTGCTTCAATTATTCTTTTTCAGCAGCTGTGATGCCTCACACAAAATAAATGAATATTTGTTGAATGAATGAATAAATGAATGAATGAATGCAATGGAGAGTGGATTTCCATTTTTTTAAGTTCAAGATTTCTTCAAGTTATCATATGGATAAATTTTCAGAGGCTGGTAAATTCCTGGAAAGAAACAGGATCAAAGAAATCCAACATTGAAGACAGAAGAACCTAGAATTATATACATTTTGTATGTCATATATTATTATATATAAATTATATAACTGTTTGACTCTGGTATTTGTCTGAGAAAGGAAGTTTGAAGTCATGAGACTGATTTTGATGATTATCAATGCCAATTTGTCAATTACCCAACTTCTTAGTCATATTAATGATTCACAGAGAGGAGGTTAGACCTCTTACCAGAAGGGCAGACATATAAGAAAGCATCTACTATAGGAACAAAGCTGGAAAAATAGAAAGAGTTTGAGAAGCATTTTGTGATCTAGACTTAAGTCTCAATCTTTGCCTCTTTTTGTCTTAAAACTAAGAAAGGATGAGCTTTTAAAAATTAGTTATAGAGCCTATCTATCCCTAGCTTTGTCTCAATACAATTTCATTAATTGTGATCCAATTTAATATAGAAAGTCATAGGATCATGGATTTAGAAATTAAAGAAGCTGTATGCAAAGGCACTGGCTTGGTACAGGGAATATAAATGATACATTCCTTGCCCTCTAAGAACTTGTAATTTAAGGTGGGAAAGATACATTCAAATAAAGTATTAGTTTAAAAAAAACAACTTCCATGATATTTCTTAAGCTGAGCATGCACTTATCTGTATTTCTCATAACTTTTACAACTGTTTAGTTGTTTTGTTCAGTCATTTTTTTCAGTAGTGTCCAACGCTTTATGAGCTCATTTGAGGTTTTCTTGGCAAAGAAATTGGGGTAGTTTGCCATTTCCTTCTCTAGATCATTTTATAGATAAGGAAACTGAGATAAATGGGGTTAAGTCATTTGTTCAGGGTTCACATGGCTAGTTAAGTGTCTAAGGCCATATTTGAACCCAGGAAGATGAGTCTCCCTAACTCCCAGCCCACTTTGCCCTGAAACAGTTGTTTATAGTACTTTATAATGAAAGTTGATATTCAGAATTGCAAACCTAAGGAATTTGCAAACATTTAAGACTCCAAAAAATCACTAACAGACTCTAAGAAATATGTTTTGATATTGTATTTTTTTAAAATTTGAGACTTTTATCTATATGGCATTCTTTTATTCACAGTAGTTGTTGCCTCTATATTTGGCATTCTAAGGTTTGCAAAATATTTTGTGTAAAATATCTCACTAGATCTTCAACTCTTTAAAGTATATGTTGCGATTGTTATCATCATCATCATCATCATCATCATCATCACTATTTTATATAAAGAGAAACTGAATTCACACTGCTATTAAGTTTGGTGGTAGGATTTGAATATAGGCTCTCCTGGCTTCAAGTCTAGTGCTGTGTTCTATCCATTATACTGTGATTCTTTTCCTTTTTCCATGTCTTTCCACCTCCTGTTACCCCCTCAGAATTCTAGGGTCATACAAACATATAATCACACAATTCTAGAATTGAAAGGGAGCTTAGAGGTCCCTTTTCTTATTCCAACTCTATTTTTTTTACATAAATGTCATGCTCATTGTCTTCTATTTCCTGCCATAGTAAATAGACTAATGCATTTTTAAAGGGCTTCCAACTATGGAGGAGAGCAGTAAAAGGGTTTCCTGGTTAATTTCCAGTTGATCAGAAAATTCAAGTAATCAGAATTCCCTCTTCTTTGAGCATTCTGGGGAATTTGAGTGTTTTTTAAAAATATCCCTTTATATAGATTTGTACAAGTTGAATATATAAATTTACAGATGCAGTTGTATGGATGGTTCTCTCTCTAGTCAGGATATAAGAGGAAATGGATAGGCAACATGGGAGATTTGTGTATAATGAGGATTTTCAGAAAGTAGGTGAATGTTACAAAATTAAAAATAATAAAAGAACAAGTTCCCACTGAGCTGGGTTAGTTAGGTCCTTATAAGAGGCAAAACGATTTGTAAAAATGTCTCTAGATTTAGGCCTCTATGAGCCTTTATTTGGATATTTCTCATTTCTATGATAGATAAATCAGTAATTTTCACTCTGACCTATAAACAAGTTTGTAACAGAAATGCAGACACTACGCTGGATTTTGTGATGCATATTTGAAGGTCATTTACTTCCACCCATATAAGTCCTTGCATTTTTGTATCATTTTTATTTTTGAAATTTTTCATATGTATGATATTTTTAAGCCCCTGGAAATGATTTTTGTTATGTAGATGGAATAGATATTATTTATCCTCACTTTCTTTAAGTAGAGGGTGGAAGAAATTAAGTAACATTTCCAGGGTAATGATCTTAGTTGTTGAGGCAGGATTTGAACATGGGTTTCTCGATTCCTGGCTTGTCATTCTATCCATTAGGCTACTGTACAATCCGTTAATCACAAATCACTGGCAACATGGCTTCTGAAGCAACTTTGCTGTTTCCACTAACCCCCAAAGTGGCAATATTTGACTGTGCAGTCAAAAATAATGACTCAGACAATGCCATTGCTTGTCAGAGACATTCCAAAAAGAATGAACTGCCAAACCGACTGTAAAACAGGTAACTAGGATATAGCGGTGGATTTCATGCTTGAAGTTAAAAAAAAAAAAAAAAGCTAGACTAATCAGGATTAATTCATGAAAATTTATGTCGTAAGGAGCACACATCACCTATTTGTAGGCCAAGAGATCCTTTGTCGTTGCCATCCAAACATCCTTTGAATTGCACCTTTCATTTCAATGAGAGTTTTTGAGACATAGGAGAGAGAGAGAGAAAGACTTGCTGACCTTTAAAAAAGGCTGCTGATCCATTTGCAGAATCTACCTCCTACATTGTGATGACTTCAATATTTCAATAAGAGTTTTTAATGGAAAGGAGGTTTAGGAGCTAAATATAACCATCTCCTCACCTCAACCTCAATGTGATCATTAGGATGTATTACTTATCCAAAAAAGTGGCAGTATGAAAGCATTTTTCTGATCCTTTTATGATGTGTCAATTTTAATAATAATAATAATAATAATAATAATAATAGCTAGCATTTATATAGTACTTTAAGGGTCACAAAGCTCTTTACATAAAGTCATACTTTTTTTCAAAGAAAGTATGGGGACTACTAAGTGGCTCAGTGAATAGAGAGCCATGGAGCCATGCCCAGAGAAGGTGGGGCTCTAGGTTCAAATCTGGTCTCAGACCCTTCCTAACTGTGTGATCCTGGGCAAGTCACTTAACATCCATTCCCAGATTTTATTTCTCTTCTGCCTTGGAAGCAATACTTAGTATTGATTCTAAAATGAAAGGAAAGTTGTTGTTTATAAAAAAGAAAGTAGGGCAGCTGGGTAGCTCAGTGGAGTGAGAGTCAGGCCTAGAGACAGGAGGTCCTAGGTTCAAACCCGGCCTCAGCCACTTCCCAGCTGTGTGACCCTGGGCAAGTCACTTGACCCCCATTGCCCACCCTTACCAATCTTCTACCTATGAGACAATACACCGAAGTACAAGGGTTTAAAAAAAATAGTGGTCACAATTGTCTTGAAGTCCATCTAGTGAACCTTCTAAGTGGTACATTGATACCACCTAGATGCCAAAAGAGCAAAAGGAAGCCCTCCCGATGAGGGATAGACAGAGGGAATGGGAAAATCTACATTTTTTTCCAATTAATTGAGGGAATGAGATTTCTAGAACTTTTGAATAACGAGAAAGGCAATTTTGGTATTGACACTGAAAATGAACAAGATCATCAGTAATAATTTAGTATAAAAGCAGATGGGAAGCTAAATAAAATCAATGACTGAAAGGAAAATAAGGAAGAGACATAAATGGAAGGTCAAATAAATATAAAAGTAGCCATTTTCAACATCAGTGGAAGCACCAAGTAGACGATAATGAAGAGTTGCAGGAGGAAGACAATATGGATAGTAATATGGACAAGTTTGATGGGAAAGCAAGACTATAGAGATCTATGTGATTTTGATATCAAGAAGACATTCAGTTTGTGATGTCTTAGAGACAATGGCTAAGTGAGCTTAAACCAGGGAAAAAGTCAAGGGAAGAGGGGTGTGTGTGTGTGTGTGTGTGTGTGTGTGTGTGTGTGTGTGTGTGTGTGTGTGTGTGTATGTGTGTGTGTGTGTGTGATATCTGTGTACATATTTTTAATACAATAAATTTTATTTTAAATGTTAAAAAACAAATAAACACACAAACAAAAAAACCGATTTCAACTCCTGCCTTGTACAAAAACAAGTTTCCAGCCACCTCTGGTTTCCTGACCTTTGTCCTATAAGATAACAGATGAACTCCACTGACATTTAAAGCCCTTCTCAATCTGCTTCCAGTCTATCTTTCCTATCTGAGTACACCTTGAACCTATGGAAGATCTTGGAAAATATGGTAGAAGATCAAGGAACCAAGATCAGAATGAATGTAGCAGAAGAATTATGAAAAACAAACATAAAATCCTCACATAGATGTTTGTCATTGTTATTGTTTTAGTTAAAATTTCTCCAGAAGATTTGGTTTAGGCAATTTATTGCTGGAATTCCTAGAGTGAGATACAAAAATCATGCATAGTTATTGAAATTTCAGATGGAGGTAAATATTGAATAATGTTTCATAAACGCTTTCTGAAGATTTAGCAAGATGTATGTATGCATACACACACACACATAGAGCATGTATATGTAATATCCATATAGTGTATATATCAAATCCTTTTCATATATGTATACATATATTGAGAGAGGATATATAGTCTATATAATGTATGTATTGTTTATAATGCACATATTGCATATATATTCTGTGACAAAGAAATTTTTTATCATACTGAACCAAGAAATACATATTTCAAGAGAAATACGAGGGAAAGAAGAAATCTCACAGTGCCTGCTCATTTTTTGGTAAGCTTTTAATTTAGTTGTAAACAAAAAGTGATATATCACCTTCATCCTTATTCAAGCCAAAGAGGCATCTAAAATTAAAGTTTGAAACAATAGAATTAATGCTAAGCATTATTCTGAGGACTCTAGACATCAAGAATGGCAAAAACCAATTGTGGCTATCAAGGAGGGTCACCATCATAAGAGACCAAGCAAGTAAAAAAATAAAAATAAAAACAAGATATACAGAGGATGTGCAGACTTTCAAAAAGTCCGATGTTATACACAGTGTTCCCCATAGTTCACCCACCTGTGCAAAAAGGAAGCAAGGCATCTTTTCATATTATTTTATTTTTATTTTTTTATTTTTTTAAACATTTATTAATATTCATTTTTAACATGGTTACATGATTCATGCTCCTACTTTCCCCTTCGCCCCTCGCACTCCCCCCACCCATGGCCGATGCACATTTCCACTAGTTTTGTCATGTGTCCTTGATCAAGACCTATTTCCAAATTGTTGGTAGTTGCATTGGTGTGGTAGTTTCAAGTCCACACCCTCAATCATGTCCACCCCGATCCATGCGTTCAAGCAGTTGTTTTTCTTATATGTTTCCTCTCCTGCAGTTCTTCCTCTGAATGTGGGTAGCATCTTTACCATAAATCCCTCTGAATTGTCCTGGGTCACTGTATTGCTGCTGGTACAGAGGTCCATTACATTCAATTTTACCATAGTATATCAGTCTCTGTGTACAATGTTCTTCTGGCTCTGCTCCTTTCGCTCTGCATCTGTTCCTGGAGGTCTCTCCAGTTCTCCTGGAACTCCTCCAGTTTATTATTCCTTTTAGCACAATAGTATTCCATCACCCGCATATACCACAGTTTGTTCAGCCATTCCCCAATTGAAGGATATACCCTCCTTTTCCAATTTGTTGCCACCACAAAAAGCGCAGCTATAAATATTTTCGTACAAGTCTGTTTATCTATGATCTCTTTGGGGTACAAACCCAGCAATGGTATGGCTGGATCAAAGGGCAGGCATTCTTTTATAGCCCTTTGAGCATGATTCCAAATTGCCAGCCAGAATGGCTGGATCAGTTCACAGCTCCACCAGCAATGCATTAATGTCCCAATTTTGCCACATCCCCTCCAACATTCATTACTCTCCCCTTCTTTCATTTTAGCCAATCTGCTAGGTGTGAGGTGATACCTCAGAGTTGTTTTGATTTGCATTTCTCTGATTATTAGAGATTTGGAACACTTTCTCATGTGCTTATTAATACTTTTGATTTCTTTACCTGAAAATTGCCTATTCATGTCTCTTGCCCATTTATCAATTGGGGAATGGCTTGATTTTTTATACAATTGCTTTAACTCCTTGTATATTTGAGTAATTAGACCCCTGTCAGAGTTTTTCGTTATAAAGATTTTTTCCCAATTTGTTGTTTCCCTTCTGATTTTGACTACATTGTTTTTGTTTGTACAAAAGCTTTTTAGTTTAATATAATCAAAACCATTTAATTTACATTTTGTAACTTTCTCTAACTCTTGCTTGGTTTTAAAGTCTTTCCCACAGATCTGACAAGTAAACTATTCTGTGTTCACTTAACTTGTTTATTCATATTATTTTTTTGCGGCAAAGCTTAGTCATGATAATTTTTCGACATTTATTTCTGATTTTGTTGCTTTTATTTCTATATACATTGTTATAGTCATTGTGTCTACTGTTTTCCTGGTTCAGCTCATTTTACTTTTGATGACTTTAAGTTTTTCCATGCATCTCTGTATTCATCATAAGCATTATTTCTTACATCACAGCAGTATTACAGTATGTTCATACACCACAGTTTGTTTACCAATTCCCAAATGATGGACGCCCACTTTGTTTCTAGTTCTTTGGACAGCAGGCAATATTCACACTCTTGAAGTCAATTTTGCCTTAGTCAATAAGAACTCTAAATCAATTTTGAAAGAATGTTTTCATTGGAATTCAAAGCACCTTCCATTTCCCCTCACTTCAAAACATGAGTGAATTCCTGTAGAATCTTAGAGAAGCACCAGTGGCATTGTTCTTTTCACCTGTAAAGGTGAGTAGGCACATCATCCATTTACACCAAACCATGAAGACATGTTTCAATCATCTCTTCCATAGGTCTGCTGAAGAAGTCCATGGTCTTGATGGAGAAATAGGGTTGTTCGATTCCTGAAGTTGCTGATTTTACTATCTATTCAGAGATCTGAGTGAGGCATCTTTTGTGAAAACAAACGTTGGCAGGAATATCTCCTTTCTTCAAAGCAGGCAAAAGTCTGGTTGAAGCAAAGTTAATTGGGAAGAAGAGATATTTTTCCTTCCAAGGTCCAAGCAAGAGAACCGAGGCTAGCATTATTTTGTATAGAAGAAGATATGCTTTAAAAAATCCTTGAGAGCAGCTAGTTTACCTTCTTGCATATGGGTATCCCAAATCCTCCCAAAATATCAGTATACTTCATAATGCATCAAGAGAAGAAGGCTCCAAAAAGACTTCTTTAGTGGCTCGTTCCAGCTTTTATCACAGCCACTTCAAGGCAGAGAAGAACATACATTCTCTAAGGGGAAGGACTGTTTTCTTTGATGCCTTTTTATTTCTAGTATCTAACATAGTTCCTATTTCTTAGTAAATGCTTGTTGAACTGAATTAGAAAGGGAAAGTGGGGCATTTAGTTCTAGGTAGTCTGCAAGAACAACAGATATGTTGAGAATATGCCACACATTCATTGACTATTTGCAAACACTGCTTTGCATTCTCAACTCCCCACCATGCCCATTTTTTCCTACCAGAGTCAAATTATTTTTTTTAAAACTCTTACTTTCCATCTTATAATCAATGTGACAATAAGTTCATATAGCTTATATGTGTCAAAGGTCAGACTTGACCCCAGGTCTTTCTGACTCTGAGGTCCCTCCATGAAACCATGCTTTCACAACATTATAGTTGTTTAGTCGCTTAGTAGTATCTGACTCTTCTTGCCTCCATTTGGGGTTTTCTTGGTAAAGATATTGGAGTGGTTTGCTATTTCCTTCTCCAGCTCATTCTACATATGAGGAAACTGAGGCAAACTGAACAGCATATAAGTAAATCTTTGAGAGGTGGCTTATCTTAGGGTAACCTCTTCTATACCTCAAAGGAAGGCGAGCCCAATTTGTAGTACCAGTGGGACATCTCAATGCCATGCTCACTGCCCTTCTTGACATATTTTCCTCCAACTGTTCTGCCCATCGAACTGTCAGCCTCAGCTATTATTACTTTCTAACCCAAAGCAGTTGGCATCATAACAAGGTAAAGTATGGGCCATAAAAGTGTTTCTGGGAACCTGGCTATTGTTGGAGTTGGAGCCCAGAGAGCCAGGCACCTTATTTAAGCAAAAAAGTTTTTTGGTCAGTGACTTGTGAAAGTTTCCTGAAGTCACCAGTGTATTGGTCCCTTCCCCTGTCAACATCAGCTCTTACAATGCTAGGATTCTGTGTGCTCACTCACACTCTACAGTGGAATTGTTTCCCAGGAGGGAGGTCTGACATTACAGCAAACTAATCCTCCACCTTGAGAAATTGAAACACTCCATTTAGCAGCTCAAGATGCTATTAGCTTGGTTGGGCACAACAAGGAGCATTAGAGTCCCCTGTGGTCCAGTTGCTGTAAATGTAACTAAGAGTCCCTACCTATTACACTGCATATTGGGGAGCCCTTCCTTCAAGGTACAGAAGGGCCAGGGCTTAAGGCAATCCACGTCTGAAAATACATTTGGATAGAGGCTTAATGTTGATCAGATGATGAAGGCCAGAATTCAGTAGGGGTCTATGACAGAGCAAATAAGGAAGGGGAACTGAAGATGAAAAACAGAAGCCTGAAATCTTTGATTTTGTATGATTTCATTAGAGAGAAGAGAATATCTTGGTCATTTAATAACCTAATAAAAGTTGGGTTAACATGAAAAGTCTGAACTTTGCTGTTTCTACTTTTCCAAGATTATTATTTTTCTTCTTCTTTTTTTCATATTGTGCTGTCACAAAATTCCCTGTGCAGAAATCACGTTCTGGGTCCCTCTTGTCGATTTGGTAAGGCTAAAGGCTCAATTATCTTTTGGAGCTACTGTGAGGGTGATAGCAATGACCTACTACCTATATAAGGGAAAGTGGGTAAGTACCTGTTTCTTGTCTCTAGGGACCTTCCTCTTCTCTTCACAGGTAAGGTAGTATTGACAGAAAACAGTATTAATTCCTTTTAATGGCTTACCTTTTTTTTTTTTAAACTGGTTTAAGAGCTACTATTGGCCCTACTGCTTCTGTCTGGAGCCAAATGACCAGCCAATTTAGGATCAGAGGAGGGAAGAGGAAATAGGTTGAGGTCAGCAGAAACTCCCAGAACTAAAGGTTGCCTTTACCCACAAAAGAATTCCAGGATCAAAGCAACAGACAAGTTAATACATGCTAGAAGCCAGTCTATAAATATCATCTAAGTACTTTGATCATTTGTCCTTAGCTATTCCCTAGAACTGGTAGCTAGGTGGCACAGTAATACAGTGCTGGGCCTGAAGTCAGAAAGACTATTCTTCCAAGTTCAAATCCAGCTTCAGACACTTACTAGCTGTGTGATCCTGGGCAAGTCATTTAACTCTGTCTCAGTTTCCTCATTCATAAAATAAGATCGGGAAGAAAATGGTACTCTAGTATCCTTGCTATGAAAATTCCAAATGGGGTCATAAAGAGTCAGTCATGGGGGAAAGCTAGGTGGTTCAGAGGAATGAAATCCAGGTCTAGAGACAGGAAATCCTGGGTTCAAGTCTAGCCTCAGACAACTTCCTAGCTGTGTGACTCTGGGCAAGTCACTTAACTCCCATAGCCTAGCCCTTTATGCTCTTCTGCCTTGGAGCTGATATGCAGTATTGATTCTAAGACAGAAGGTAAAGTTTTTTTTTTTAAGAGTCATACACAATTGAACGCCACCACCACCAAATTACCCAGAATACAGTTTGCCAGGTTCAAGTGGTCGAAAACTAGGAAGTAGACCGGACTAGAAGGTGACATTGAAAGTCTTGCTTTCTAATATATATTTTATTACAGACAATATTGACTATAGAATCATGGGCATGTAGCTTTGGGGTTGTTTTGTAATGATTTTGACTACATATTCACTTCCCAATAATCTCTTCCCTAAAAATAATAATTTCCTACTTCCTAACATAAAAACAAATCTATTAAGCAAAATTAACTAATACAATGACCATGAGGAAGAATCACTTATTAAATGCCTTGACATAGTGCTAAGTGCTTTATAATATTATCTCACTGGATCCTCACAATAACCCTGTGAAATGGGTGCTTCTATTATCCACATTTTATAATTGAGGAAACCAAGTCAAGCAAAGGTTAAGTGATAGCTAGGGCACAGTAGAAAGAACTGAGCCTAGAATCAGGATGACTCGAGTTTGAGAATTCAGCCTCAGATACTCAGATACTTAGCTGTGTGGCTTTGGGCAAGTCTCTTAATCTATTTTCATCAGTTTCCTCAACTGTAAAATGGGGACAATAGTATCTACTTGCCAGACATGAGGATCACATGAGATAATATTTGTTGTAGTTCCTTAATATATGTGATGATGATGATGATGATGATGATGATGATGATTTTGCCCAGAGATCACACAGCTAGCAAATATCTGAGGCTAGATTTGAACTCAGATCTTTTTAACTCCAAGTCTAGTGCTTTATGAATGACAGGTACAGCATATACCATTCTACATCCATAGACTCCTACTTATCTTTTGAAAGGTTTAAAATTCCAGCATCAACTATCCAATCATTGCATTGGATCTGAATTATATCATCATATAGCATTGTCTCTTTAGTATTTCCTATGTCTACAATCCTCCTGGTTCTGTTCATATACTGAAATTTATTTAGCCATTATCCTACTAATAGGTATCTGCTTTGTTTCCAATTTCTTATAACTATTAAAATGCCATTATGAATATTTTGGAATTCATCAAAGTTTAAATTCTGTGACTAATTTCCTTGGGGATATGCATTAGTTTAACAAAATAAAAAAAAAAGAGTTCTTCAACAATATTGGTAGAAAAATATTGTTTTGGATTATCTTGTAGTAGTTTTTCTTAATCCTTACCTTCCATCATAGAATCAATATTCTGTATTTGTTCCAACGCAGAATACCGGTATGGGCTAGACAATAGGGGTTAAATGACTTGCCCAGGGTCACAAAGGGTCTGAGGCTAGATTTGAACCCAGGACCTCCCATCACTAGAACTAACTCTCAATCTATTGAGCCACCTAGCTATCCCCAATATTAGTAGTTTTTTTTTTTTATCAGAGGTAGAACTGTTTTTCCCCCTGGGCTTAATACTGAAGTTGATACCTCCTTATGACCTATTTAAGCAAGTATTTGCATGTAATACATTTTTGTCTTAGTGGAAAACTATAATTTAAAAAGCCTTTGGTTAAAGCTTAAAGACTTTTTGGGTACCATGAAACTCTAGAAAACCTTCTGGTGGCTGAAATGTCAAAGAGGCAATATTTTCCTTAAATTATAAGTGCGTTATACAATTAGTTGAATAAAATACTTTGGGAAGAGATACTTTAGCTCTATAGAAGTGAGTTTATAGGGGAGAGAGAGACAAACATAGAGACAGAGAGACATAGAGTGACACAGAAACAGAGATGGAGAGACACAGAGACACAGAGAGCGACATAGAGACACAGAGAGAAAGACAGAGAGACAGAGAAAGAGGAGGGAGAGAGAGGAGAGGTGAAAGAGAAAAAGAAAGAGGAGAGAGAGAGAGAGAGAGAGAGAGAGAGAGAGAGAGAGAGAGAGAGAGA